>NC_049198.1:58025952-58290423 GCF_009769625.2 Cygnus olor
GTTAATACAGCAAGTTACTTCATATCTCTCACGTCCTTAGCAGGCTTTCCTTACTCTTCTTGCCTGAAATGTTAAATCAGACCACTTACTGAAAGCCATAAGACTTAGTTTCCAGTATTGACATCTCTATTTGTGAAAATCATGACAAAGGTCTTCAAATTATTTAAAAATGTATGTTCCTGCTATTTGTTTGGATCCCTTCCGCAGGCTGTATTTATTAGGTTCTGTGTATTTATTAGGTTTTTAGATATTCTCAAAAAAAAAACCACATGAATTTTAGTAGTAGTTGTAAAGCCAAAACCCAACATAATGTTAGAATTGTTTGCGTTAAAAAGAAAAAAAGGCAACTCATTCACTTTCAGAACTTTGAGGAATTCTTGCAGTAAGGTTGACCGAATTGTTTTGGTTGTTGTAAAAGTTTTTTTTTTGGTTAGTTGCATAAATAGAGAATTCCTTTTACATTGGAACTATTTGTGTAGTGATTTTATTGATAACAGTACGTCATTAAATTATTTTGAAAAGCTGTTTCACTATGTTATTTTTAGGACAAGGTGGAATGCTCTTAAACTAAAAGAGAATAGATTTAGACTAGACATTAGATGGAAATTCTTTACTGTAAGGGTCATGATGCACTGAAACAGGTTGCCCAGAGAAGCTGTGGATGCCCCACACCCAGAGGTGTTCAAGGCCAGGCCGGATGGGGCCTTGGCCTACGTGATCTAGTGGGTAGCATCTCTGTCCATTGCAGGGGGATTGGAGTTAGACGATCTTCAAGGTCACTTCCAAACCCAAGCCATTCTATGATGATTCTTTCTTTTTTAGATTGCAATTTCTATAAATATAGCTTCTCATAGTTATAAGACTGTGGGGTAGAAGGGGTGGAAGGGAAGTTTAGTAAAAGGATAATACTGAATTGTTGTATTTTGTTTTTTTCTCTTTTTTTTTGATGAGAGAGCAAAAATGTATCTAAGGAACCATGTTGAAGAATCAGTTAAACAAGAGTTAGATACAGCTTCTTTACTTACTAATATGAAATTTACTTGCTAAGGTTTAGGTTGGATATTAGGAAGAACTTCTTTACCAAAAGGTTTGTTAGGCATTGGAATGGGCTGCCCAGGGAAGTGGTTGAGTCACCATCCTTGGAGGTCTTTAAAAGATGTTTAGATGTAGCCCTTAGTGATACGGTTTAGTGGAGGACTTGTTAGTATTAGGTCAGAGGTTGGACTAGGTGATCTTGGAGGTCTCTTCCAACCTAGATGATTCTTTGATTCTGTGAAATTCAGGGAAAAGGCAATAGTAATTGGTATGATTCTAATAATTGCCATTCAAGTAAATAAATTCATTTTGAAAGAAAAGATAGTCCCAAAGCCAACAAAGGTTAAAATTATTTAAATTAAACTGAAAATTCAACAAGTTACAACAGCTGTCTTCATTTGTTCATTTTCTTTCAGCTTTTCTTTCCAATTATAACATCTGGAAACTACTTAAATGAAAAAGATAATGTTTCGTTATGATTCCATGTAAAGATGTTTGAGACAAAATTGAAATAGTATAAAAGTGTAGAGCACTAATCTCAGTGTTTTTTAAATGTAATTAGAATACCTTACCTCTTAGATATTTGATTTTTTTCATAAGTAATTATCTGTTTAATTCTAGATTGTTAATTCCAATGTGTGTTTTGCAGGAGGCTTAATACTCAGCTGTGCATTTTCTTTTATTTTCTTGGAAATTTTATCTGTAGTGGTTGGACTTGAGTTATATTGGTATAACTTTGTTTGGGTGAACAGTAAAACCTTTTCCTCCTCTTAAACTTCTTACCTTGTCAACAGGAGTGAAACCGAAGTCTGGTTGGGCAGTTGATCCTTTTGGGCATTCACCAACAATGGCCTATCTACTGAAACGCACAGGATTTTCAAATATGCTTATACAGAGAGTTCATTACTCAGTTAAAAAACATTTTGCAACTCAAAAGACACTAGAATTTTTTTGGAGACAGAACTGGGGTATGTATTTTTCCGTTATGTCAATTTATTTTATTAGTTTATGTAGGTAAAATATGGAGTTAACTTGAATAAATACTCTGGAAATCTTGACAGAACGGCTTGTTTAGAGAAGTTAGTCTAGAATTAAAAAAAGTATGTGTATATAAATGTTAGACTTGCAGTTCTTTAAAAAAAATCATCTTGTTCAAAAGCTTTGGGGAATCTTTGTGTAACAAAAAAGGAAAAGCTGTGTGTTAGGGAAGGGGTTAAAATATGAAAGCTGTGGTGTTGCTGTTGCTCCTCAGATCTTGCTGTTACTTCACTTTCATGTGTTTTTACTTTCTCTAATATTCCTTCTCCTATCCCTCTTATGAAATATTTATAGGGGAAGGGGAAGTGTTTTTTATGGTTTTTAGTTTGTTCTGCTACCTCCCAGTTAACAACTTTGAACAAAGGTTCACCTTCCTGTGAAAAAGCATATAAAAAGTATGTTTTATTTTATTAGAATAAATATAATTGCTTTCTTGTAATTTGTATGTTACATAGTTTGAAGGCATAAGTAATGTAGTAACTACATTTTAGTAGACTGTGTCTGTAAATGAATGTACTTTTCTGTGTGAATTTCATTTTGCTTAGTGTACCGTACCAGCATTCTAATAATATGGTGAATGTATGTATTGGAGGTTTTCTTTCTGCTTTTTTAAATAAACTAATATGTCACAGCTTTATCAATATTGGGTAAAACAAGTTTCTTTTGTACTTACTATTGAAAGGTCATGATGATTTTGAAGTTCAACAGTTTCTGTATATTTTTAATGGGAGGTTATAACGGAGTGAATATTCAAATAAAGTAATCCGCACAAGTAAACTT
This sequence comes from Cygnus olor, assembly GCF_009769625.2. Classification (NCBI taxonomy): domain Eukaryota; kingdom Metazoa; phylum Chordata; class Aves; order Anseriformes; family Anatidae; genus Cygnus; species Cygnus olor. Next base: position 58,028,806 of record NC_049198.1, read on the forward strand.
TTCCTGAGGTAAACATACAACTGTGAAAGAAATTCTGTTACAAAAATGCTTCAGAAGTTTTTATTTTAATGTTGACATATGCCACTTGGTTTACATATTGCTTAATTGACGTGCCATTTTAAATAGTTGCATATAAAAATCCTGTGTATGATATAGTCTAATGTTTTGGCTTCAGAAGGCTTTCAAAAGAGATCAAAGATCACTGATCTGGTATAATATGTAGATATGTTACTTGAGATAGAGAACTCCCACAGTTGAAAGGTAAATGTATATATTCATGGACAATGACATTTTAAGTCACAAGTAGTAGTCAAATAGTTTTTAACAAAGGTCTGGAGTATAAATGCAAAGGTTTAGGATTACAAGGTTTTAAAGAGTATTTTCTTAAGTATTGTTGACATACTTTTCTTGGGAGCCAGGTTCCTTAAGATGTAAACAACAGTCATCCCTTTTTTCAACATAAACTCACTTGAACTCATAGAATGGTTTGAGTTGGAAGGGACCTTCAAGATCATCTAATTCCAACACCTTTCATTGGACCAGGTTGCTCAAAGCCCCATCCAACCTGGACTTATATATTTCCAGGGATGGGGCATACACTTCTCTGGACAACCTATTCCAGTGCCTCACCACTCTCAAAATAAAGAACTTCTCCCTAATATCTAATCTAAATCTAGTCTTTCTTAGTTTAAAACCATTAACTCCTTGTCCTTTCTCTACACTCTCTGACAAAGAGTCCCTCCTCAACTTTCCTGTAGGCCCTCTTTAGGTACTTGAAGGCTGCTGTAAGGTCCGCCCTGGAGCCTTTTCTTAACCAAAGATGAACAAACCCAACTCCCTTAGCCTGTTTTCATAGGAGATGTGCTCCAGCTCTTTGATCATCTTCGTGGCCTTCCTCTGGACTTGTTCTAATACTTCCATGTCCTTCTTGTGCTGGGGGCCTCAGAGCTGAACACAGTGCTCCAGGTGGGGTCTCACAAGAGCAGAGTAGAGCTGATGAAGCTGGCTGATTGGCTGGAATTCCTTTGTGTTGCTCTTCAGGTGCTCTCCTGCTGACCCGTGACTCTTCTGCAGGCTCTGGGCATCTATCGCTGACACTGGCATCAAATGGGGAGGAGTGGGATGGAGTGAGGTTTCCCTCCCCTGGTAACTCTAGTTTAAGTTTTCCACCCATGGTAACTCTAGTTTAAATCCCTCTTAACCATCTTCCAGCTTGGCAAGCCCATGACTGAAGATGCTCTTGCCCTTTTCTGAGAGGTGGAGCCCATCAGCCCCCAGCAGACCATGTTTCTCAAAGTGAGTCCTGTCATCTAAGTAGCTGAACCCCTGTCTGAGGCAACAGTCCTGTAACCATCTGTTGATTTGCCAGATCTGACTGGCCTTTTCATAGAATCATTAAGGTTGGAAAAGACCTTCAAGCTCGTCTTTTTTGTCTGCACAGCTTTTGAGCCACTCTGCCCCAAGCCTGTAGCATTGCATGGGGTTGTTGTGGCCAAAGTGTAGGACCTGGCACTTAGCCATGTTCAACCTCATCCCATTGGCCCCTGCCCATTGACCCATCCTGTCCAGGTCCCTCTGCCCTCCGGCAGATCGACGCTTCCCCCCAACTTGGTGTTGTGTGCAAACTTACTGAGGGTGCACTCAATTCCCTCATCTGAATCATCAATAAAGATATTAAAGAGGATGGGCCCCAACACTGACCCTTGGGGAACACCACTGATGACCAGTCACCAGCTGGATTTCACTCCATTCACCACCACTCTCTGGGCCCAGCTATCCAGCCAGTTTTTTACTCATTCAAGAGTGTACCTGTCCAAGCCATGGACTGCCAGCTTCTCCAGGAGGATACTATGAGAGATTGTGTCAAAGACTTTGCTGAAGTCTAGGTAAACTACAATCCCCTTCCCTTTGACCGGCAGGACTGATGAAAAAACTGTCCATTCTCCCAAGTCCTTTACTGCTGCTCCAGGGCTTTATGATCCATCTTGATGCTCTGCTGACAGCTCCTGACAGCATCACTGGTGCCCATGTGGAACAGCAGCAGTGAATAATAGTCGTTAGGCTGTATGAGTCTCATTAGTCTCTTGGTGACATCCCTGATACGAGCCCCTGGTAAGCAGCAGACTTCCCTCAAGAGTGGATCGGTTTGGCGGCTGGGTGTCTCTCTACCTCTCAGGAGACAGTTGCTTATGACTATACTGCATCGCCTTTCCTTAGTTGCAATGATTGTTATATAGGGAGCGGACCAGGCTGCCTTACTCAGCTCCACGCACTCCTTGCAACGGGTCTTTCCCTTTCAGTCTGCAGAAGGGTGAAGTGGATCTGTAAGGGCACCTCAGGCTTTGGGGAAGACTCTTCCTCCTGCTGGTCCTTGCTGTTGCCAGCTTCCACTCTCCAGTGTTACTGCCCACCTCCTCAGTACCCATTCTATGAGGGCCAGTGAGGGAGGTTTTGGCTGTTTGGTCATGGGCTGTGGGTCCCCTGCCAACTATGCTAGGATCCAGCTGCCTAACTCCTCCTCAGCCTCCCTGATGCCATGCAACCTTCTCAAAGTCTCCTGCAGCTTGGCCACCAGCTGCAGGAGGTCTTCCACCTGGGCACACCTTTTGCAGGCAGGTCTGCCCCAGGGGAAAGTTCTAGGCACTTCCAAAAGTCAGAGGTTTGCACCTCATCTTCACCCCTCAGTAGCTTTGACTGAATGGAGGTGTCAACCACCGCTGGGGCAGACAGTGCAGATCGTGCAGCCATAGTCGCAGCCTTTGCCCTGAGATGAGTGCTTACCATTCTGCCTTGAGGATCAGGTACAGTGAGTGCTCTTGGCCTGGGCAAGTCTGGGCGTGGGGCTAAGGTCTTGTGCCTCCTTCTCGGCCAGTGGTAGGTCCTCTCTTGAAGGGTGCCGTGCTATGCCATGCTTTGTTCACCGCGCTCCTGGTTGCTCATGCTCCTTAGGGACTGCTTGTGGGGGGTGGCTTCGTGGAATAGGTAATTGGTATTTAGGGATTTTACCATGTGAGTAAATGTAAGGGTCACTTAAGCCTTACAAGAACTTCAGATTCTCTTTAAAATTAAATTTTGAAAGACCTTCTTGTGAGACTTGACAAAATTTGTGTAGATCTCTAGTTCTGGTGAGCTAAACTTTAGTAGATGTATTGACTAGTTGGAAAATTTAAGATTTCAGAGTTAGTCTCAGGACTGCATAGAAGTATATGCACTTCTATGTACATGTACATAAAATCTATGTATAGGTATGTAGAATGATAATTTAATGAAGTTGTGTGTTTGAGAAATTGAGATATTGCTAAAGTTGACCAATTCAGATTTTGTGCTAAAATGAGAATGACAACACCTGTTTTTGGTGGTTTTTTTTCTTTATTTTTTAAAGTTCTTTTGGAGGTATGTTGCATTTGTTTTATTTATTTATTTTTAATTTATTTTGCTGTTACTCACTTGAAGTATAAAAGATGATTTTTATTCGTCTCTAAAATTCTGGAAATAACGAGATTTATCTGTTTGGAAAAAAAATAACATTATTGTCATATCTTTCTAAAGCTGCTAGTGCTTGATTAGGATTCTGATCTTTGTTGTATCTTATATTAGACTCTTTATTACGTAAAACAGAAACAGAGAAAGTTTCTTCTCTACATAGACTCCAGATACGGATATTCAAAAGAAGGAATTGTCTTGGTCTGATGTTTTTAATGCAGTTCTTCGATTAAGATCATGGAAATGATTTAGTTTTGGCAAACTTGAGAGCTCATAGTAAAAGTGTGCTCGTTTTAATTCCAGATTTGGGATCCAGTACAGATATCCTTTGTCATATGATGCCTTTCTATAGTTATGATGTTCCTCATACTTGTGGTCCAGATCCAAAAATCTGCTGCCAGTTTGATTTCAAACGTCTTCCTGGAGGAAGAGTAAGCTGTCCATGGAGAGTTCCACCAGAAGCCATTCATGCTGGAAACATTCAACACAGGTACAGTTTTTACACATTGTGAAAAGGAAAAACTTAAAAAGCTGGTCAAAGATATGTATTATAGGATGTCGCTTCAAATCATCTCACTTTCAAATACTTTCTTTTCCCTATTTTTATCCCTTCTGGTTCACTTTGCTTATGTTCACCTCAGAAATCCAAACAGCAAAGTTGTTGTGGTTTGTTTGTTAGTGAGTTGATAGCACAAACCTTAAAAGAATCTGGAGTTGCATCAACTTTCCTGGTTTCTTTGTTTTGTTTTTGCATGAAAGATCTTTCCTACCACTTTTTTTTTATTATTATTTTTTTTTTTTTTAAACTACTGATCAGAATTCTTGTCTAACTTGACACATCTCAGGATCTGTATTTGGTCAAGGCAGTACTGTCAGCATCAGTGAGCATTTTACTGCTCTGCAGTACCAGTATATTACAAGTTAAAGTATGTAAGTGGCTTTTGGGTGCAGGTGGCTTATTATCTGCTACAGTGTCAGCTGCTGGAGTATCAGAATAATTGTAGGTGGTCATAGTTCTCAAAATTCTTTGAAACTTCCTTAAGTATGAAAAGCAGAAAAAACAATATGCAAGGAGTTAATGCTTTGCATCTTTATCAAATATCTTTACTGTTCTTTATTTTACTGTGTATCCATAGGTTTTAGCTACTTTGATGTGGGCCAAAGTCATAATTAATATGCATTTTATAATATTTATGCTTATACTTTAGAAGATACAAAACATTCTGTTTAGAGGGTTCTTTTTAAGGTCATTAGATGTAACATTCTGGTAGTGAGCAATAAATGAAAGCAGCATGGAAATAGAGCTTTCCTGATTTTTGGCTATAAATTTATTTAGCACTATAATTGAGATTTGTATAATCCCCCCAAATCTATATTTGGTTTTTACTAATCCACTGGCAATAGGCTTCAAGTACAAAATCCAATTGATATATAAAGATATAAAAAAAGATATAAAAAGATATATAACTCGTGGTTTACTGTAATTTTTGTGAATAGACAGTGATTTGTCTCCTGCCTGTGGAAGACTTCTGGGATAGCATGGTTTAGTATGCTGTAACTGCAGTACAGTCAGGTATTTTCCATGGTATATCCTCACAGTAATTGACAACCTGTGGCCTAGGTTTCCTGGACTGGAAACTTTAAATGAATCTGTGTCCTGTGTCTTACGTGTCCTGTGTCTTACATGTCGTGTTAAAAAAAAATAAAAATAAAAAAATGAAATTTAATCAAATTCAGGTTTTTCAAATACAAATATTGATTATTTTTTTTAGCACTGGTCAGAACCAAATTTTAAAGTTTTAAAAAGCCACTTCTCCATTTTGAAAATAAATAAATTGAAGATGGAACAGCTAAAGGTTTTTGCAGAAAGAGATTGTATTCTATGGTCCTGTTTACTGTCTTCAGGCCTTGTATAACTAAAACCATTTGTGAATTCAAGAGCTGGAAATGTAGTCAGGTGTTTAAAATTATTGTAAATTGCTGAGTATGTTGCATTACAGACAGAGGGATGACTTAGGTTTTAGTCTTGATGCTGCGGTTTTGAAGTGAGCTGCTGTCATCAGAAATGTGATTTGTGATGATGACACATTAAAATATAACATAATTGTAATATTTTAGAGGTGGAAATGATAAGAGAAAGTAATTTGAAAGTAGAAAAATGAAAGTTGAAGGTGATGAGAGCAGTAGATAGAAGAATCATATCGAGATAGCTAGTGCTTATCAATAGTAAAAAAAGGCTCACATCTTTAGGTCAGTTTTAAAAAGTAAAATCTTGAATAAGTATCACAATTATTGGAGTCAAATATAAGTATATGAGCAACAGTTCTTGTTTAACAAATATTTGGAATATGTAAGCTATAAGAGTAATGTAGACAGCCTGCTTGGAATGTATTTTAATTAATTAATTAATTAGTTTATTTATTTTGTCTTAATTTATCTCTGAGTTTCCAAGATGCAACTTTTGCGTAACAATCTAAATTAGACCTTGTGTAAGAAATGATTGTTTCATCACGTCACATGGAATCAATAAAAGAAATGAGGTGAACATATAATGAAGCTATGATCAATCCACAGTTATGAAGGTATGATCATCCACAATCATCATTGTGGATGTGGTCTACCTTGAATTCAGTAAGGCTTTTGATACCGTTTCCCACAACATTCTCCTCAAGAAACCGGCTGCTCGTGGCTTGGACTGGCGTACACTTCGTTGGGTTAAAAACTGGCTGGATAGCCGGGCTCAAAGAGTTGTGGCGAATGGAGTCAAATCCAGTTGGAGGCCGCTCACTAGTGGAGTCCCCCAGGGCTCAGTACTAGGGTCAGTCCTCTTTAATATCTTTTTCGATGATCTGGATGAGGGTATTGAGTGCACCCCCAGTAAGTTGGCAGATGACACCAAGTTAGGTGCGTGTGTCGATCTGCTCAAGGGAAGGAAGGCTCTGCAGGAGGATCTGGATAGGCTGGACCGATGGGCTGAGGCCAACTGTATGAAGTTCAACAAGGCCAAGTGCCGGGTCCTGCACCTGCGGCACAACAACCCCAAGCAGTGCTACAGGCTGGGAGGTGAGTGGTTGGAAAGCTGCCTGGCAGAGAAGGGCCTGGGAGTACTGGTTGATAGTCGGCTGAATATGAGCCAGCAGTGTGCTCAGGTGGCCAAGAAGGCCAACAGCATCCTGGCTTGTATAAGAGGCAGCGTGGCCAGCAGGTCTAGGAAAGTGATTGTCCCCCTGTACTCGGCTCTGGTGAGGCCGCACCTCGAGTACTGTGTTCAGTTTTGGGCCCCTCGCTACAAGAAGGACATGGAGGTACTCGAGAGAGTCCAGAGAAGGGCAATGAAGCTGGTGAGGGGTCTGGAGAACAAGTCTTACGAGGAGCAGCTGAGGGAGCTGGGATTGTTCAGCCTGGAGAAGAGGAGGCTCAGGGGAGACCTCATCGCTCTCTATAGGTACCTTAAAGGAGGCTGTAGAGAGGTGGAGGTTGGTCTGTTCTTCCATGTGCCTGGTGACAGGACGAGGGGGAATGGGCTAAAGTTGTGTCAGTGGAGGTTTAGGTTGGATATTAGAAAGAAATTCCTTACGGAAAGGGTTGTTAGGCATTGGAATGGGCTGCCCAGGGAAGTGGTTGAGTCACCATCCCTGGGGGTCTTTAAGAGACGCTTAGATGTTGAACTTAGTGATACGGTTTAGTGGAGGACTTGTTAGTATTAGGTCAGAGGTTGGACTAGGTGATCTTGGAAGTCTCTTTCAACCTAGACGATTCTGTGATTCTGTGATCAATTTGAAGTATACCAGGTCTCAATATGACCTCTGAAACTTAATCTTTTGCATCAGTTTTCAATAGACAACTGGAAACAGTACATAACTTGGTGTCTAACGCAGAATTGAAATAGGATGATAGGTATCTAAAAAAAAAAAAAAAGCTAACACATTGTTTTTGAGTTGGGCCTGGCTTATTTATGTTTGATATACTAAAAAGAACATGGGCATTTCCATTTTTAAAGCCTGGTTTCAAATAAATACATTAAAATAAAACAAATGCTGTTTTGCTGGATAATGCTAAAAATATTTCTCATTTTAATAGACAAAGTTGGAATATTGTAGGCAAGCAAAAACTTTTCTGATTGGACCTGTGTAACAAAACAAGTTTTGCAGTTCTTATGAAAAAGGGATTTGAGAAATAAAGGAGTAATTGGAAAATCTCTCTCTACATTGTAAGCTTTCCAAGGCAAAGATTTGTAGCACACTAATCTGTCTCACATCTCTGGTTTGTTTTTTAAGACAGGAAAAATACAAGAGGTCTATTCTACGTGAATCTGAATAAAGTAGTATTTGATATACTTTTCATTAATTCATAGGCGAGGTTTAGGTCACTGACCTTTTTTAATGCTAGAGTTGCAATTAAATTGGTAAAACAGATCTTGAATATTCAGGTAGGATAGCTTTTAATTTCAATACTGTTATGGCTAAGCATATGTACTGAAGAAATATTCAATTGAAAACTTAATACTAGTATCTGTTGGATTTATAATTGACCTGCAACTTTAATTGTGATTTGATAGGAAGAAATGAAACAGCAGCCTATTTGAAAGTCTGTACTTGTGTAATTAAACTTCAGAACAGTGTAGGTTATAAAGATTGTTGTTGCATATGACCAGTCTTTCAGCTGCATCTTTATGTTGAATTCTGAAGTTCTATCTTTTCAGCAAACAACTTGTATCTGTGTTGTAAGATTGGTTACACCAGCAAGAAAACAAAACAGTTTTTTTTTCCCTCCTTGTATAGAAATGAGTTGTTTTTGTTAGGGGAAGCATGGCTTGTTTTGGTGTATATGTCTCTTTCCCATGCATGGAAATAGGAAAGAATGTATACTGCAAGTTCTGTACTTCAGAGAAGTAGAAAATGGGCTTTCTCTCTCTTCCCGTACTGTTCAAAAAACAATTTCACCATTCAGCTTTTTTCTGTGTGTGATTGATCACACCGCTCAACATGCAACTGGCAAGTAGAATTGTACTGATGTGGCATTGGTGGTTCATGATTGCATTTGATTGCCAATTCTTGGGGTTGGCACCCTATTAGGAAGTAATTATCCTGCATTAAGATTCCTTCACAAAATCACCTAAACAGCAAATTGCAAATCATCCAAATGGTTTTGTTTTCTAGTTGAGATTACAGAGCAAGGAGTGAGGCCCTAGTGCTTAATGTGCTATATAGGCTTAAGTAATAGTCACGACTTTACAGTTCCTGTTGTCAAACGTGTCACCTTGGACGTGCTGTTAGCTGGTGCAAAATCTCTTGTGATTCCCACAGACAGATGGCTGCTGTTCCTCTTCTGACAGAAGGAGGAGGTAAAACAGCCTTTTAAATTGGTTTTGATATGTTATAAACAAATATTTGGAATTTCTGTGTTAAAAGGAAAGACTTGTGACGTGAAGAGTTTCTCATGATTTTTCAAACATGTTAAACATTCAGAGATAATCTGAAGGCTTCCCAAAGAAAGATGAAAATTATTCTTGATGTTGTTACTGACTTGTTCTATTAATACCATATTGATGTAAATTCAGTATTGCCAACTTAAGGTGCAGTTAGGATTGCTCTGAATACTAAGAACTGCGTAATGTATCTCGCCAACAATTAGTAGAATTTTTAACTTTATGAAAGCAAAGTTGTTGTAAAGCAGAAGCCTTTAAAATGGAGTTGCTGCTGATATGGTATAGTTATTATTACAGGGATAGAAAAAATTTATCATGTCTAATCCACTTGGTTTCCAGATTTTTATTCAGGTGTGTAGGATAAAAATATATCAGAATGCACCTTTACCTAAGGGGAAAGAATTCATGAATCATGGTGGAATCTCAGGTGTTTGTTTTGTTTTGTTTTTTACAGATTTTTTTCATCTTCAGCAAATTCTGTCCGAGTGTTCCTGATGACTCTTTCATCAGAAATAATTTCTTCTAATTGAAATAAAATAATAATTTAAGAAGTTGAGAGCAACTTTTCTGTTAATAATAATAACAACAACAATAAATTTATTATTATATTTTATTATTAAATTATTAACAATGAATAAATGTTATTAATAAATTAATATAATAAATAAACAATAAATAATTTGTAGTTGTTGTTATTAGGTATACCTGACTTGATAGATCAAAGTTTTCATTGGTGTTTTGCAATGAAACTGATATGAAACTTGTTTGCACTGGATCCCACTGCTGCCCTAAAATTATCTTAAGTATTCCATATATTAAAGTAGTTTGAAGAAACTGTGAACAACACTGATGAATTTTGCAGTAGATTTGGGGGAGGTAGGGGGAAAACAACTAGAGGAGGACTTTGAGAGATGCCAAAGACAAATATCCTGTTAACTATAACCTTTCTTAGAAGTCCTTTTTTTTTTTTTTCCAAGAGATTCTAAAATGAAGTATTTTTCTAACAATAGAATGTATGGAAAGTTTAGGCAGGCTTCTTATAAGGTCGAATCAAGTCTTCTGTTACACCAGTTGTTGTATGGGTTGTGTGGAGAAGAAGACTTTATATTAAAATCAGCATCTTGTTGAAAGTTGTGGAAAATACTGATAAATACTTGGTAATCTGAGCTATAAATTAGGCCATAGACAGAGGAGAGAGGCAGGAGGAAAGCTGCCGGTTGGGTGTATTCTAACATCAGCAGAATTGCAGATCTTCAACTGAAGATTTTGTGCTGCCTTCTTCCTCCCTCCAGTGTACATTCAGACCTTGTGTTTACTCAATACTTTTAAAATCTGATAAGCAGATGGACAGACCTTGACCTGTTGATCAAATAAATATGGGTTTCAAATATACTGAATTTGTTTTGGTTCTTGCAGAAGTGTTTATATCTTTGAGTATGAATTCAAAGTAAATGATAGTGGACCACTTAGGAGACTTCTGGACAAAAAGCTTATTGGAATATGGAGTTTGCTGCTGTTCTCTCTTTAACACTTTTTCTCATTTATGTCTGTTTTCTCATATATATTAGTATTTATATTATGCTTTATACTCCTTACTAGCATTATTCCCATAACTTTATTTACAGAGGATCAACATTTGAAGATTTTGATAGGACTGTGTTTATGGGGGAGGGAAATGGATCTTTTCAGCAACCCAGACCTCAGACTTTTAACTCTTAATACTTGTAATATTCTGCTTAATGAAAGAACTTATATTTTCCTTGCCAAAGATTGAATGGGTGCCAAAGGAGAATTTCACTGGCTTTTCTGTGTTTCGTTTTTTTGTTGTATTTTTTTGTTTGTTTTGTTTGTTTTAAGGCTCTTTTTTTTTTTTTTTTCTTCAAGGTTAAGAGGACTTGACTGTAAGACAGGCAAGAAGTTGTCTGGAGGGGGAGGAGTAATTATTAGCAGTGGTCTTCCACCAGATTTTTTTTTTGCAATGCTGGAGGCTGGAGTTCCTCAAAGATTAATTTATGGGTATTTTTTCTCTCAAGGACATGTAGATATGAAGCAAGGTGTCCATGGGAATTACAAGAGAGAATGAGAAGAGCTTGCTTATTATTTTAAATAAAGGCTAGAGAGGATTAGGATTGTTATCTAAATATAAAACAGGTAAACATAATTTAAACTGAAGGTTACTTTTGGCACAGGAACAAATTGATGAAGACTGACCTACAGTTTAAGATAGAGCTTGATAAGCTTATTGGAGGATTTAATTAGCATAATGTCTGCAGCAATAGTTGGTTGAGTGTGGTGTCCCAGTGGAGGGAATTGCATCCAGCTTTTTGTTACAAAGTGAAACAAAAAGTTTTGTATGTCTTGTTTAGGGTTACACTAATGCACAATTTGATATCCAAGAATTGTTTCAAATACTGAACTTTATTCTTCTGTCTTCTGAATTGCATTATGTTTTGTTTTGTTTTGTTTTTCCAAGGGCTTGGATGATTTTAGATCAATACAGAAAGAAGTCAAAGCTTTTCCGTACTAAAGTTCTGTTGGCTCCACTAGGCGATGATTTCCGCTATGCTGAGAGCTCAGAATGGGATCAGCAGTATCAGAATTATCAGAAGCTGTTTGATTATATGAATGCTCATCCTGAATTGCATGTTAAGGTAAATGAATTTTTTTTTCTGGATTGTGGAGAAAACAGTATTTATTAGTATTTTATTTTATTTTTTTTTAATTTATTTACCTAGTATGTAATAGAAGGTTAGTTTGTTTAGACAGATTTATTTTTTTTTAGCTTTAACACTTCCTTTCCCTCTAAAGGAAAAACTTCGCTAGTGAAATTGCCTGCTTGAAACCTATAAATAATATCCAAACTAGATTATTTTAGAAAACAGTTCTTTGGGTTTGATTTGTTTACTAGTATTCTCCCCCCGGCCCCAGGCTTCAGGCTTGGTTATTTAAAACTCACAGGGTTTGTTTTTTATTTAAAAGTTTGTTATTTAAAATTATTTGTATTATCAGAAGATAAGGAAACTTCTGTTGCTTTGCTTGTGTCCTCTTGGTTTTATGTCATCTGGTGGCAACAAACAGAAAAAGAAAACAGAGAGGCCATTGCTGGCACGTTGTTGAATACAATAAAATTGAAGACTAACCTGACTACAAAACAAATGAATTACGAGATGAGACAATATTTTAAATCACTGTCTTTGAGTGTTAATATACATATTCGTACATTCTGATGTGTAAACTGGGTACTTCAAAGACTTGTACTATAGATGCTTTCTGTGCTCTGACACCTTTAAATCATTTTTCAGTGTGGGAATGAATGAGAGGTAGTGGAACATAGACTTGTTTTTTCTCGAGTATCAATTGAGAGCATTATTGCTGCTTTCATGTTTGGGCTTTTTAAACGTGGTCAACTCTTTTTCACACTTCTTTTTTTTTTCAGTGTGTGTGTACAGTGTTCCCCACACATACCTTCTCTTTTCCCATGCATCTAATAATGGAGATTTGAGTAGTGCATTTGTTCTTCCTGCTGGCTTCTGGACTACGTGATACAGATGGCATGACAAATGTGAATGTTTGCTGTGCCTTAGTGGAAGGAGATAGGCCTGGAAAGTAGTCTTTGCTCATCTTGCAGTCACGAGCTTTACTAGAATGTACAGGTAGTTACTCTTCACACACTAACAACAATACTTCATTCCTACTAACCTGTGCTATGTGAATTCTTCATTGGGACAAAAGTTGAAGGCTCTAGCTCTGTTTTTGTTCTTCAAAGACTGTGTCTGGAAGGTTCTGCTTGACCATTTTCAGGTTATCTAGGAGTCTACTTCATTAGCCTTGGCTTGTCCACCTCAATTAAAGCCTTGGTGATCACGTCAACCCTTGCATCCTTGTAGAAGTATGCTCCTTATTTGTGTATGTAGTTGTTTTTTTTTCCTTTTTATTATTATTATTATTTTAGTTTTTAAAACAGGTGTCGTTTATGCTTGGAAGTATGAGCTTAGCAGCAGCAATTTCACCTTCTGCTGCAGTTTCGTTAGTGGAGTTTAATTTCACAGGCAATTAAGAGGTCAAGGTCAACTTTCTAAGAACCTTGATTATGTAAAGGTTCTGTGTAAAGAGTTCACAGTTCGTCCTTAAGAGCTTTGTTGTCTAGGATATTACTGCTTAAACAAAGGACTGTCTACTCTGCCTCTCTAATCTTATTTACCCTTTCAGTCAAATTTGAGATGTTTATGTAGTGGATATGTCTGTAGCATTGAGATCCTCATGCTACCAGCTATTTTACGGTCCTAAGATTATGTGCTGGATAATAATCAGTAGTAATACATACAATACAAATACCATAGTAATAGTAAGAGAACTATTTTGCTTTTCAGGTAGTTTAACCTCTCTTACAGAGATCTATTAAACTGAGACTTTTAATATGCCAGTAGAGGACTATTCCAGGTTATTTCACCATTTTTTCACTCACCTGACATGAATTTGAATTTTCTTCAACTTTGCTGATTCCTTCAGTGAGGCTTCCTTTTTCTGGTGTAACCCAGAATGCAGATATGGGATTTCCCTTGGTCTGTTCATTTTTCTTCAGGACTATATATGGGTATATGAAAGTGAGGGACAAGTTTCCTGCAAGTGACTGCTAAGGCAAGGATCAGTAATACTTGGGTTTCTGTGGTGATAAGTCATCTTCTCTGCTTTACTGCCATTCGCACTGGGAAGTTACCATACTCTGTCACCTAATGGATACTTGCTTCTTCTGAATGATTTTGAAAAGTGAATACCAAATGCTGAAATAGGACATCTTTATTTTCAGTGTTAAGTTCCTGTTATTTCAAGTCAAAGGAATTGAATTTAAAAAATTGGTCTTAAAAGCTTGTTTTTGTTATTGTAAATGGTAGCACGCTTGTTTATATGCTTGTTGTTGAAACTGAAATACATGGACGTTCCATGACTTAATGATAACTCTTCAAATTAAAACTTGTAGTTTATTTTAAGGGTGCTTGTGGTAACACGGTCTTCTGCACAGTGCTATTCTCACTTTGCTAATTGTTTTTCCACTCCCAAAATCCAGCTTGCCTTCCTTAGGTGCTTTGACAATACCTCTTAATGCTGGCAACATTGACATCACTTCATTCTGCTCCGTTTTTTCAATTTTTTTGCCCCTTAAGTTTGAGGGTACAGTCTTTTGAAGTACCCTGTAAAGGGCTAACATTACTGCATTATTTTTTTCTGAACATTTTTTAAAGTGACCAGAAGATAATTAATTTTTATGTCCCTCTGTTATGTTACATATCAATGAACAACAATTTCTTTGAATGTAGATTAAAAAAAAAAAGATATTAAAATGCTAATTTTTAATTTATTTTTTTTTATGTTCTGATCAGCAGTCATCATGGGTTAAACAGAGGCTGTAGATTCTGTAACACAATAGTGTTAATTTTGAAAAAGCAAGATTGAGACAACTATGTTCTTGTTGAATTACATTGTTACTTATTTAGTCCAGACCTCTACTTATGTAATACTGAGATATTACTTTGCACATGTATTAGACTTACTCATAAAACACAAAAGGATGCTTCTGCTCCTTGTTAACATTTAGCTTGTATTTTAGATATTGATACGTATTTAAAAAGCAAAAACAAAAAAAAATCAGGCCACTTGGAGTGGAAATTCATGAAGAACTTCTGGAAGAACTATTTCCTTTGTCTGAAAACTGTGCAGGGAAACTGCATTTCTGTTGTAATTCTGCTTGAAGACTGGCATACTCCTAGAATATGAAAGCAAGGATGCTAATTCTCTTCTGATGTCTTAACTATGTCATAGTAATTTTGATTTTCTTTCAGGCCCAGTTTGGAACTTTATCAGATTACTTTGAAGCTCTGCGCAAAGAAAGTAATTTGGGTGAAAAGAGCAGCAGTTCATTTTTCCCTGTTTTAAGTGGAGACTTCTTCACCTATGCAGACAGAGATCATCATTACTGGAGTGGATACTTTACATCACGACCCTTCTATAAACGACTGGATAGAGTCCTAGAATCCTATTTACGGTAAATACTACTATCCAGCAAATGGATAACATATGTCTTAACACATGGGAGAGATGAATATATGAAAAAATATATTGGAAAGATGGAAACTTAATTTGGTATGTGTATTCTAAGTTTACTTACAATAAAGGTAGTCTAATAGCCTCCAACTTCAATTCTCTAGTTACGAAGATTAGCAATGTACCTAAAATTTTAATAAATTCACAGAAATACAGTAATATTTTTCCATTCAAACAAATAAGTTGTTCTAAGGTAATTCAAGTTACCAGCAAGTCCTGAATCCATGAAGAATAGCAGGTAGCATGTCTTTTATTTCTCTGTGTTGGATTTGGATAACTGTCAGATCAGTCTTTGTTCTTAGAGTTCTGCAAGGGTCAGAGGCGGTTTAGAAGTAGCCAGGAACATTATGTGACCTCAGGCTGTGAGGACTGACCTGCTGAAAAGTGTTTGCATCTTTTTTTAAGAAAAAATATTATTGCTGAATTTTGGTAACAGAGTAATTAAACAGTTCTTCTTTGCAGCAGTGGTAGATAGGATACATTGCAGAAAGACTCAGTTGTATTTTAAGGCTCCAGAAGGATATTTTGGACAGGTGCATGGGATGATGTGAACTTTGGACTTCTTACCTGTTCCCAAACTTGGAAATTCTGTTTCCAAAAGGTTACTGTTCAAAGAATGCTTTCTCAAAGGATATATTTTGTCTTTTGGAAGGACCTTTTGGAATATAGGTCCTGCCTCCTGTATCGGAGTGCTGCTTCTGTTTTCAGTTCAGACCCTTTTGGGCTGGAGAAAAACTGCACAATGCTGAGCTGTCCTTAAAAAAAAATATATGTATTTCTGAGTCCTACAACTTTTTGTATTGTGGTGTCTGCTGTGGTGGTGGTGGAGGGAGTAGGAGAGGGGTAGTACATAGCATTTCAGAAAAAGAAAAGATACTCAGAAGTGATACTTGATACTGTGTATCAAGCAGAGCGTTTTTTTCCTCCTTCCAAGGAATCAAGTCTTTGGCAGTGGAGGCTGTGGAAACTTGGAATGCAGCTTCTCCATGATCTGTAATGTCTGTTTTTCTTGTAATTGAAGTGGCTTTTTTTAGTCTTCTCTCTGAACTCATAAGATTACAGAGTAAGTGATCTGAGGGAAATCAAGAAAATTAGTTAAGAAGAAATGGAAACAATGGGAAGACTAAGAAATATATAAATGAGGGGCTGAGACTAAAAAAGGTGTTTAGGAAGAGACGATGTAACAAAACTTCGAACGTATTGCAGTGAGTAGTAAGGAGAAAGGAAGCTTCACAAATTTCAAAGCAGGGAGGAATAGGAACCCAAAGAGAGCCTGCAAAAAGAAGAAAAACAAAACCAAAGTTGTGAGGAATGACAAAAACCAATAAGTTCCCTTCAGCAGGAGAATGTAAAAATACTGTAGTAAAGATAGAGAAATGACTTCTGTAGTGTTTTGGTTTTGGAAAATGATCAGTGCATCTGCATAAAGCTTATTAAAATGATGCTGTGTTTTTGTGTTTCATATTATCTTGATGTTGAAATGTTTTCAGTGTTGGCTTAGTATTTTCTTCTTATTGCATGTGTTATCTAGCGTGGCCTTCCTGCTCACCAGTTAGTCTGAATGTTGCTCTTCTTGATGTGTGAGCCTTTCATTCTGTACATGCTGCTTTTTAGAATATCTTGCATGCATATTTTTTTTGCTTGTTTTTAAATCTCATTGAAAAGATATCTTTTTATCTGTCACAAATCTGAATCAGTTTTGCTGAAATCTAAGGAATGGTATTTGGACTTGGAGTCAAAACAATTTTAGTAGGATATAGTGTGCTTGCAAAGAGTGTGCACTGTATAACTAGATTTATTTTTATGCTTTCTTTGTCTTGGATTTTTTAACCTTTATATTTGTACAGGTGATACAAGAATGTTTTGCAGTCTTAGTTTTATTGTAACATTATTATGTAATTGTAACATTATTATGTAATTATTAACATTATTATTGTAATATTATTATGCTATATTTTATTTAATAAATATGAGGGGCAGATTGAATGGAGATACTTGGTTGAGGTCTCAAAAACAGTAGTATTTTTTAGCAGAATGGGATGATCAGGGATAGCAGAGGTCTTCAAACATTTTTCATCCTGTCAATAAAAAAACTTGTGACCAGGCACCCCCGATATAAATTTGTTCATTAATAATTACAGAATAATTGAGTTGGAAGGAACCTATAAATATCAATTCAAATTGTCTGTCTGCTTCATGGCTAACCAAAAGTTAAGAGTTTCTTATTGAGGTCAATATTGACATGCCTCTCGAACACTGACAGGCATAGGGCATCAAACGCCTCTCCAGGAAGCCTGTTCCAGTGTTTGACCACCCTCACAGTAAAGACGTTTTTCCTTAATGTCCAGTCTGAACCTCTCTTTGTGTAGCTTTGTGCTCTTCCCATTGTGTCCTTTCAGTAGGGAGCTGAGACCGGCACCTCCCTCTCCCCTTCCCCTCCTCAGGAAGTTGCAGAGAGCCATGAGGTCGCCTCTCGGCCTCCTTTTCTCCAGACTAGACAACCCAAGTGTCCTCATCCTCTTCTCACAGTACATGCCTTCCTGCCCTTGTACCAGCTTTGTTGCCCTCCTCTGGATGATTTCAAGTACCTTAACATCCTTTTTATACTGTGGAACCCGGAGATGCACGCAATATAATGCACCTCACAATGTGGTTTGCCACATATATATATATTTGCCACATATATATATTATGTGCTCTATAAAACATGCACTAAAATAAAAATTAAGGATGAGATAGAGAGAAAATAAATGCTATTTTAAAGTAGTATTTTATTAACAATTTATTAATATTAAATTATCTATTATCAAGTAAGATATTTATTAATGGTAGAAAATATTCTTGCACCCCAGTGGATCATTTTGCACATCCTTTGAGGTGCATGCACCCTACTTCAGAGACTACTGACAGCTGGTTTAAAGTCTGATCTTAAAATGTATAAAACAAAAAGCTCTTCTTGGTCCCTTTTTAAAATTACTGTTTTTCTATCCCCAGTTATATCTGTTCAGGAAAAAATACAAGTTTGTATTGAGGTCTGCAAAATTCAAATATTGCCAACAGCATAGCAAAATTGCAGTTTGATACAGCTCTTAATGGGAATTTGTATCTTACTGTGAACTTATTTTTTGCAAGATTAGTTTTTAAATGCCAGTTCTGAGTTGGATAAACATATCTTCGTATGTTGCCACATGTTTGCAGCCAAATTCTCAGCAAATAACAAAAGTTGTTGTTATTAATAATTTTACTATTTGACAGGTGTTTTGAAAGCAGCTGTGAATCGGATTAGATCTCCATTGATAACTATTACAAGTGTCATAGAAAGGCAAATTAATTTTTTGTTTTGTCAGTGTTCATGTTTTACTCAATCCCAATATAAATTAAATAATAATAGTAATCTTTCTTTAGTGAGTGATCTGAAATATTTATATGCTCCAGGACTTTCCTTTTTGTGTTTAATTCTTAATTGCTTAGCTCCGTGGTTGCATTTCTGGATCCACAAAAGCTTGGTGTTGTAGTATTTTATGTCAACTAATGATATTTTTGTACTCTGTTAGTACTTTAAATTAAGTTAAGGCAATTCCCATAAGGTGAAGCTTAACTTTATTATCTCCAGAGGCAGGGCAATATAGATATATGCCAATTTGCTTTTCTTGTAGTGATCTTACCAGCCACTGTTATTTTTCTTTCTATAGTACTATGAGTTTATCAGTCGCTGTAGGACCCACATTATAGTCCCTTTTACATTCTGACCCTGCCTGGAAACAGTGTTTTGTTCTATGAGTAATGATTCTTTGAAATCTGACTAAATTATGAAGGGGGAGTTGTGTTTCATAAGGAAGGCTTTACAGCAAGGATTAACTAGTTTATTACTGGAACCTGTGGTCAAAAGCTGTTGAGTTTACAAGATGTTTGTTAGTTCACCTGTTATTACTAGATAAATTGAAGAGGGTGAAGAAAACTAAACATGGTGTGAACTTGTACTTTTGCACTGGACAGTGTAAGACCTTTGCTGACCTGTTCTTTTTTGTATGTGAAGAAAAAAGATTAATATTTTATTTGTGGCTAAATATCTGTAGGGCTGGCAATTTTTTGAGAGAAATAATTGCTTGGTGAGGCCTTCTTTGAAAAGAGCTTAAAAATGTTACTCAGATTGGATGGTATCAGTTTCAATACTTACCTTAATTTCATTCTACTGTAAAAAAAAGTCTACATCTGTAAGACACGTTCCAGATTTTATTGTTTTGTGAGAACTAAAGACTAGAGATTCTGACCTCGTTTTCTTCTCCCATCTGTACTTTTCAGATCGTTACTTTAGGTTTTGCAGAGTAGTTTTAAACAGCAGCTTTAATATTCATTATGCTCAGCAGAGCTTGTTTAAAAAATACGCTGCTAACCTTGCTCAACATTTCATAGTGCTCTGTAGTATGCCACACAATTGAATTTCTAGAGTGGGTGCTGAAATGAACAGGTGGCTGATTGCTAAAGTGTGCTATATTAAGACTTTCACTCTGATTTCTTTTTTTGTATGCTGGATGTAGTTTTCTGTAAAATTCAAATTTTAGCAAAATTTAAAACAATTCAGCTTTTAAAATTGGAGATATTGAACATGTACAGATTGTAAAATATGTTGAAGCTAGTAATTTACAGAAATGTCTAATAGCATATTGTGTTTACTGAAAATTTAGGAAATCAAAATAAAAAATGTATTACCTATTCTATAAATTTTAATATTCAGGTGGCATAACACAGGTGAAATTGTGACCTTGAATTAAATACTTCATTTTTGTATTAGAGCTATGAAAATATCTATGAAAATTCAGTTCTGACAGATGGAATAAACCTATTTGGGTATTTGACAGTTTAGCTCAAGTGAAATAACTGCTTAGATTTGAAATATGTTATATGGTCTAATAATGTATAAACCAAGAAGAAAACATGTAACATCTAATTTTAAGTGTATTTTATATAAAATACGTATCTTTTTGTGTGTGTGTGTGTGTGCTAAAAGAAAACCTTGTTAAAACCTTTTCTGAAAATCTAATCAGAATGTTTGAGATATTAATTTGAAATGTTAGAAGCGTTATGCTTACTTTCTGTACAAAACCAAGGATGTTAGAACAACTTACAGTAAAAGAGGGCATTTGTAAGGCTAACAGTGATTGGTAAGTGGCAGCTCTTCGTTCAAAACAAAACAAACCCTTACAAATACTTTACCAAGCATCACGAAAACGTGATTTTCTTAGATCCACTTTATTTTTTGGTTACTTCACTGACATTATGAATAATAAAAAAGCTAACGAGACAGATGTAATTATCTTAAGAATCTTCGATCTTCACTGAAAACATGGCCTTGTTTAATACTGATATTGGAGAAGACAAGATGTGTGGAAAACAGGACAGATAATGTCCTCATACTCTAAATTTCCAATTTCCTGTGTTTGGTGGTGGTAGTTCTTTTTTTTTTAATTATTATTTTTATTTTCTTGCTTTCATTCACTGTGGGCCAAGAATTTAATTTTATTTTAGCTTTATCAAATTTTCTCAAACTTTTTAGATATTATACTTACTTTTTTCTCATGTTTGTGTTTTTCATTAGTTATGTTGCAGAAAATTTCATGTGAATGGCTTTCAAGTTTGTTTGTGGTGTTTACAACTTTGTCTTTACACTTACAATATTCATTCATGTAAGAGTGTCAGTTAACTTCAATATCTGAAAAAGTTACTAGATTTATATGTGAATCTCTGGAAGAAAACTAAACCCTATTTCTTTTGAATTAAATCTAAGCATGTTACTAATATTGTACCTGGAAAGGCTTTAATCCTTCAATAGCATCTGTGAATAACATTTAAGAACAAGATGTGTAAATGAGTTCTTGCCAGTTTAATATGTCTTTCTGAAAAGTTTGCTGTCAGAGGCTTGGAGAAGCTTCAAATATAACATAATAGCTAAGTAAAGAGCAGAATTTGAGTTTTTGTCTTTTTTTATTTATTTTTTCTTTAAAATCATAAGAAATATATTCTGATCATATTTCGTTAATAAGCCTTTTCCTCCAAGCTTTTTGGTTAAATTTCCATTTTGAGCTCCCTTCCGTCTGTCTGTACAGCGTGAGTATGTTTGTGCACGTAGAGGAATGAAACAGGAACGGAAGATATCTATCTATATAGATGCAGAAGAACGGATAGCTATCTCCCATTCCAGGTTCAGTCCTCATTTGCCACGGGTGGAAAATTTTAGGTTCTCTAGGAGTACCAGGATTAAAAAGTACTCCACTGCTACTCAATATCCAGGAAACTGTGGTGCTGGATACGACCTCAGGACCTTTATGATGACTGCCTATGAAGATACTTTGTTTCTTTTTTTTCTCCTGTTTTGAAAGGTTTTGGCTTTGTGCATTAGGGAAAGTGCATGAACGTTTAAGAATTGTATTATGGAGATTGTTATTGTTACTTATTTGAGACAGAATGATTATTTTAATATTAAGGCAGAGATAGATTGAAATAGTTTGTGAAGGGTGGTGATGGCAGTGCCCAGAACTTTGTTTAATGTACTAACGGAAAGATCCAAAAAGCAACAACATAGCTGGAGGCAAGTTAGGAAGGCATCCTACAGTTTCATTCATTAGAGATGTAATCAGTGCAAAATTGTTTTAAGTCCACAAAAAAGGTTGTTGAAATAATTAAGGTGCAGGGCAAGAGCCTTGGTCATGCTTTTATCTGTACAGATGGGTAGAATAGGACACATCTTAAGAGTTCAGAAACTCTTTGTAAAATTATTTATTTAGGTTACATGTGAAGGTGACCTAAATATAACATGGTATAGTTTTTGAGCAATCAGTGAAGCAATTTTGGTTTATTTGCAGTGTCTTGTCAAGTTAGAGATACAAGGAGAAGTTACAACAAACTGGATAATTTGTAGGTAACTGCTTTAGGCATGCTTCTAATGTGCTGTGGTTTGAAACTGAGGTGAGAAATACCAAGACTTTATACAGCTTTATATGCGGAAGTATCTGAGAGAGGTAAATTCTTGCTCATAAGTTAGTGTTCTCTAATATAGTATTTCTTCTCGTTTTATTTCTGGGTGTCTTTCGTCTTTGACTTAAATTATTTCTTCTTTCTTCTTAAATTATTTTAGCACTTATAATAATGATTCGACTTGATAGGAAAAGTCTGCATCTAAGAGACTGTTATTCATTAGATCCCAAATATTTGATGTTTATTTTGGAACACAGCTCCTAAAGAAAAGGCTATGCACATTTTATCAGTACCATATGTGAAAACCATGTGTTAGAAATGGAACTTCTTTCAGTTTTTGAGGCTGTGTGGAAGAGGCGGATGAATTTAGGTGCTTCAGATTTTGCTGAAACTGAACTATGTCCGTATTTACTGCACAGCTTCATTTTAATTTTAAAACTTCTTTTGGTTTTAAAGTTGTGACTTTGTTTATAAATAGTGATTTTTTTTTTTTTTTTCAAATATGGAGGCAAAATGTCAGGGAAGTGTAAAGTTTTTTGTGTTCTCTAATTCTACATATAATTCTCTAATAGCTACAGTTGAGTCAATATTTAGTGGCTAAATCCATTAAAAACAAACAAAAAAAAGGTAAAGCTTTCAGATAGGGTTTATCCACTTGATGAATGTGCATGTAATGCCTCTTTAACTACATCATACGTGTTTTCCTTTAATGTTAAGTTGTACTAGGATGAAGTACAAGGAATGCATAGATGTAGGAAATTGCACTAAACAGCATTAAGATCACAGCTGTTAAGTTTGCACACTAGTACTGAAATTAAAGGAAGTGTAATTTATAATACAGGAGCTTGAGCTTACATGTAGCTTTTCAACATCTATCTTATCTGCGAGATCAAAATCTCATCCTTTTCCTCAAATACTGATAATATGACAATGAACAGGGCTATTATCTTTCAATTTTGTTTGATAGTGTTCAGTGGTGGTTATTTGAAGTAAACATTCTCTTTCATCCTTCATTCGTAGAACTTATTCCTATAAAAATGACTTAGGACATGCTACTTGAGGTTTTTACGTAGTTCTCATATGTACAATGCATAAAAACAGACCAGACTGCATCCAAAAGCATTTTTCACGTTAGCAATTGATAACAATGCACAGCCTGAGAATCATAGAATCATAGAATGGCCTATGTTGGAAGGGACCTTGAAGATCACCTAGTTCCAACCCCTTTGCTGTACACAGGGGTGCCACCCACTAGATGAGGTTGCTCAGGGCCTCATCCAACCTGGCCTTGAACACTTCCAGGGATGGGGCATCCACAGCTTCTCTGGGCTACCTGTTCCAGTGCCTCACCACCCTCTGAGTGGAGAATTTCCTCCTAAATTCTAATCTAAATCTCCCCTCTTTTAGTTTATAACCATTCCCCTTTGTCCTGTCATTACCTGATTGAGCAAAAAGTCACTCTCCATCTCTTTTATAAATTCCCTTCAAGTACTGAAAGGCCGCAATGAGGTCACCCCAGAGCCTTCTCTTTTCCAGGCTGAATAGTCCCAGCTCTCTCAGCCTTTCTATGCAGGAGAGCTGCTCTAGCCCTCTAATCACCTTCATGGCCCTCCTCTGGACCCGCTCTAACAGATCAGCATTCTTCTTGTGCTGAGAACTCAAGATGAGACTGAGTTTCCTATTTGTTTTAATACCTAATTTAAATTTCAACACAAACACTAATTGATAACTTGGGTAAATGTAGAAGTTACAGTATTTACCACATTTTAAAAAAATTATTTATGTGCTTAGAAGTTAGTTTTACATTTGTTTCAAGAATGTGTTATTTTGCTTTCTTTGCTTTTTATAACATTAATCCATAATTCCTTGGTTTCCTTAAACTCCGGGAAACCTTCATTAACCTCAAAGTTTGAAAAGGAATTTGAAACACTTAATTTTTAAAAACAGAACCCTAACATTTTAGGAAAAGGAGATAGGAAAAAAATTTAACAGGTGGTATCCAAGATTTTTTTTTACAGGTATGTGTTAGATATTCTGAAGACTGGTAATTATAATTACTGGTGTTTTTGTAAAATAAACTTTTTGTATACAGAGATCTTACCTATCAGGTGAATGCTTACTGTGTATGAACCACATAAGTCTTCTGGAAAATTTATTTTGCTTACAGTACAAAAGGTAGAATACCTCTATATAGGTATTTACAGATTGCATATTACATTTGTACGATACAGGTATTTACAAAATTATGTAGAATTTATGGATTTATGTATTAAAGATAATATTAATTTAGTAAGTTGATTTGTGAAATGGAAATTGTCTCCTGTAAGACATTCTATTTTACTGCATTGTTTTAAGATCTAATTTTTATACCTTACACATTTCTGAAAATCGTATACCATCTTGTACTGGCATATTTTTATTTTATAGCTCTATTTTCCATTACTGAAAAACCTTCCAGGAAGCTTACAAGGTTCAATCAGAAGCTGATGAAGTGCAGTAGGGATTTTTAACTGTTTGAAGCTAGCAACAGGTTAAAAAAATACAAGATGAACATTTAAAGAACTCGTTTAAAGAACCAGATATGTGGAAAGATGTGAAAACATAAGCTTATTCTTCAGGTAAAACGTGTGTTGCATTTTGCTTTTTAAACCTATTAAAAATATTTGATTTTTCTTTACGCTTCCAGGACAGCTGAGATCCTATACTACTTGGCTTTGGTACAGTCCAGTAAAGCGGAGAAGATGAGTGTATTTCCTTCAGTGGATAACTACAAATTGCTGACAGAAGCTAGAAGGAACCTTGGGCTCTTTCAGCATCATGATGCTATTACAGGAACAGCAAAAGATTGGGTAGTTGTGGATTATGGCACTAGGTAATTATTTCAAACAGAGATGAACATTTGCTATAGCTAGCAAAATATTCAGTACTTAAACTGTAGTATTATCAGTTACTGTAGTTTCTCCATTGTACTGTATGGTAATATTTCATGGAAGAGCTTGGAAAATCCTATACCTTCTATAATGTTCTCTTTCTCAACATGGAAAATCTTTTTAATGTTTCCGATCTTATACTTAATTTGTATGTTTTTGTTTATTCCTGTTATATCTGGTAGGTATTTGCTTTCTCAGTATTGGCAAAATGTTCTGTTAGCTACTTTGTGGATTTTTTTGAAAAAAAAAGTGTATGATATATGCCTATGTTTAGATATATATCTTTATTATATCTTAGTTCTGAAAATGATTACATATTGGAATGTTAAGCATTAGTGAATTTGATTAATTGAGGTGGGTGATCGACTGTTGATGGTAGAGCATGGCTATAAATAGATTATTATTTAAAATGTCTTTGAACTACTCTTCTCTGTTTAACCTATTACATTCGTGGGGAGTATTTTTAAATTCCATGAATGCGTTAATTTTTAAAATCATAGACTAAAAGAGATATAAACATGTGCAATGCACTTAATTGTGAGAGAGTATTTGTAAAGTGAAGAAAACCCTTTATTTTAAAATTACACATCTGTATGTGTTGAAGAATTTGTAAGCCTTGCATCAGTTGAGACAATGGAAGTGCCAGTACACATTTAATTTAATTATTTTCGTGTTTCTTATAGTTTCTCTAATCCTGCTTAAAAACAATCCTTAGTCAGACCAACTTTTCAGGCCTTTGTCTACTTCAGACTTTGGTAATTAAATGTGTAAAACACAAACTTCCCTGAGATCAACATTTTGAAAAAATACCTGGTGCTTTAGGGGGCATACATTTTGTGATATAACAGTGGAGTGGAAATGTACCTAATTTTCAGGATGCAAGATAGAAATATAGTGTAATGCAGAATATTTCTACATTTTGCAGTCAGGTCATTTTGCATACATTGCAACCATCTGTTTATAAGCTCAACCTATATCAGTGTTTAAAAAAACATTTTTCTGAAACTTGTATTTTTGACTTTTTAAAATCTTTTTTTTTTTTAGTTTTGGTATCATCACATTGAGAGAAAACAACTTGTGAAAACTAATACTACTTTAAAATTTTTAACAGGCTTTTCCATTCACTAATGAACTTGAAAAAAGTGATAATTGACTCTGCTCATATTCTTATCCTGAAGGATAAAGGTGCTTATAATTATGATACATCAACTCCGTTCCTTAAGATGGTGAGCTATCTTTCTTAATTTTCTCCAAAAATGTGAGTAGCATTTTTTCAATGCGGTTTGAGTGGCCTGGAAACAGTCATACTGAAATTTACAGCTAATGCTTGCTCAGGAATATCCTTACCACTGTTCATATTAATTGAAGGTGTTGGAAAATAAGAAGTGAAAACTTTAGCAGTTGATGCTGAAGAGTTCATGGCTAAAGTAAATGAGCTTATTTTGTTCCACTTTGTGAATGACATAGTAAAATTGGGTGTTTTTCTTGTGGACATAAATTTGTTGGTGATTTCAGCAAAATGCATACAGTATGTGAATATATAATGGTATGTGGTGCTATAATTTGATTTTGATTGCTACTTTAAAAAAAGTGGGAAGATAAAAATTTATATCTCAAACATAAGTCTAAGCTGGATGTGCAGGACGAAGTCTGGACAAGTCTTGTACTTTTTTTCTTATCTGAGATCATTCAAAACTGGTATCTCCTGAGGATAAAGTCAGCAACTGATCTCCATAAATCATTTTGAGACTCATTTTGAAGACAGCACCCTAAAGAAACACACTTAGTAATACTTTTTCCTTTCATAATTCTTTTTATAATTTTCTAAGCAAAAAAATGTCTGCTATTATAGTTAGGTAATTTTAGGAAGTCCTACACCTGGAGTAGATAGAAAAGGAGGTGATTTAATTTGTGTGTCAATGTAGCAGGATTAAGGTAGTCTTGTGTATGATTATGTCGTGGTTTTAACATAACAAAAGGTAGCACACTGACGTGTATTCTGCTGGCTTACATGTCCCAGTGTAGTAACTCAAATTATTTTTAAAGTCTTCACATGAAAACAGTCTGTTAAAATAGTTCTTTATTTATTGTTTTGACTTTGAATCTTATATATATGCATATTCTACATATGACACAAACATGATTTTTCTGCTGGTTGGAAAAGCTAACTGCTGGTTGGAAAGGCTAAACTAAATGTACATGTTTAAAAAGTAAAAATATTTTGAAGTCATTCATGGACTGAAGTTTTCAGTTTTCACTTCTGCCCTAAGTTATATTGGAGGATCTTGTGATACTGCAATTTACTAAACTTTCATTATTTCTGTTCTATATGAGTCTGAATTAGTATCACTGGATTGTGGAAGTGCTGTTTAAACCATATATTCCTAGGAACATGCTAATAGTCAAAGCCATTCAGCAGATAATGTGAAAGCAGACATGAAAAAGAAAGACCTTCTCTTACTGAATTTATAATCTTTGTATAAGATGAGGAAAGAAGCTGGTAACAGAAGTAGATTATGGTTTATCTGTATTATATACAGTAATTGAAGCATATCAAAAGCCTAATATCCCACTAATATCCACTTCTGTTGATACTGTGACCAAAAGGCCTTGTATAATAATAATGGGAGAAGTTTCCCGTATTTCAGAATATACAAACCTTGAACAAGTAGAAGGTTCAAAGGCAATTGTTTCAAAATACCATCAAGTTGCTCATTGAAGCTGATATCAAGAACTGATCATAGATTGACATTCGCAATGAATACCAAGAAAGTCAAGTAAGACAAATGATAAAGACTTCAAGGTTGAAAACAGCTGTTGTTTTTGATGGGTGAAGGAGCAGAGCAGGAGACTGTAGCAGCATTCCAGGAGATATAAGTGGAGGGAAAAAAAAAACAAACAACTTAGCAATACCTGAATAATCTGAGATCCAATGTATGAAGTGTAACTATGTAACTGATTGGATCAGTCCCGAATATTAGTATTATTTCATTGGGTGTAGAAAGAAAGCTTTCATGTATATGGCAATAGCTGGATTTAAAAAACATGATTTTGAGGATGTCTTGGAATACTCTGAGGACCAGTCCCGAATATTAGTATTATTTCATTGGGTGTAGAAAGAAAGCTTTCATGTATATGGCAGTAGTTGGATTTAAAAAACAAGATTTTGAGGATGTCTTGGAATACTCTGAGGAACTAGGAGCTTTTCCTGTCAGTTGCAAATTCTGTAGTGGTCACCATTATATGAACCAACAGAAATGCAACACTACTGCTGAACTATTTTCTTGCTTAAAGACTAAGGTAATAGTGGTAGCAATGTCTCATCACTACCTTATGTTATTGGAGCTGGATCGTTGTTATTTAAGAAAAGGGCAAAAATAGTGAAAAACAAACAAAAAAAACACCACCAATAACAAAACAGGGATTCCTCTATACTGTGAAACAATTCTTGATGTAGTTTATATCACATAAAAAATCATACACACCCCAAACTGTTTTTGAAAGATTTTTTTTATGTACTATATAAGGTAACAACAAGATTTGCCAAAATGCCAAACTGTAAGTTGTTGTGACAAAAACACAGGATGGTAAAGTTTCAGAGAGTAAATATTTAGCAAAAGGAAGTTAGTATAAAGGTATGATAACTTTTTGCAAAATCTCAAGGAGGTTGGTGATTATGATTTCTGGTATGCAAGAAATGAAAATAAGGGGTGACAATGAGATAAAGGTATCTAACAATAAGGGATATTTAACGGTAGCAAAGATTTCCCACTGAATTGATTAAAGTGAATTGTTGTTTTTCTTTTATTTTCTTCTGTCTGTCTTTAGGATCTTTAGTAAAAAGATCCTCTTACTAAAATATAAAAATTGCAAAGCACTTTTTGAAGAGAGGAAGGTTGACATCTTCCCATGTCACGTGCTAGAATAGGGTTCCGTTTATGGTACGGCTAACATGGTTTTGTACTTCATCAAGTTCTTATAATTGACATAACTCATATAATATATAATCATGTGTATTCAAAAGCTAATTCGTAGATTTTCTCTTGTAGGATGATATTCAGTCTTCCCAAGATTCTTTGCCACACAAGACAGTTATAAAGCTGACATTGCAACCAAGGTAAGTAATTCACATATTACTGACTATCTGAGATCTTTTAGTAATAATTTGTTTCTTTTTCACTACCTGGTAGTTTTTGTGCCATTTCATTTCTAAGTTTCACTTTAAATGTAAAATGCAGTTTAGCTTATTATGCTAGTATTATTATGTGTATTTGAAAGAGGATACAGCACTTTCAAAATACGGAGGTTACCCATATGGCACTAATTCAACTGTAGTGCAACAAGTAAAGTAGTCTGTTTACTATATGCTTCTGCAGCACTGTAATTCTTAGTACATTATGACTGAGAACAGCAAAAGGAAACTAATTGAACATAATTACAGATGGCTGAATTAACATTATGAAAGAAACCTTAATTTTTTTAAGACCTAAAAATCATGATATAATTTTATCTTAACTTACATTTCCATTGTATTAAGGATGCATACTTCTTTATTTAGTTTTAGAACATTCAGTGGAAAGTGACATCTTGCTATCCCTATGAATATTCAGTATCCAACCTGAAATAACTTAAGCGTTCATTAAAAGATGGCACACCCAACTAAAGTGAATAAGATCTGTAGATATTAGAGCTGTATAAATCAAGTAATATAAGGCTTTTTTGTTGTTATACAGCAAAATATTTAAAATTCATTTAAAAAGTAATGAATATTATTTTGCTGTTGTTAGTATTTAATTTCTCTATTAGCTTGCCACTTGCTAGAACTAAGACTTACTTGCCTAACTTGTGAAGGTGTTTGGCTTTTATAACTACTGCTGTTTAAAAGTTCAAACTTTAATGAGCAAAGGCTGGACTTTGTGAGCTTCTGGGGGATGCTGTCTTCAGTGCTTTAAAGTTAAATGTATATGATATGTGCGTATTTGTAGTTTTGATACAACCTTGTCTCTAGGACAGTCATATAAACTTACATGCTTTTTTTTAAAGTAGGAGTTTTATTCTCTTATTGGACTGCATAGATGCTAAATAGGTGCTAATAGATTATCTTAAGCTAGTTCAAGATGATCAGAAATGTTGGTGCCTAGGTACTTATTTAACTAAAATCTTTCAACTTTTTCAGCATCTGTCCATATATTTTTTTCTGGGTGAATATGGTATATATTGTATATAAACACTTGCTTGACTGGAAGCAAATTATAACATAGACTTTGCCATTTGACCACAACTTGTATGCTTCTGATTTCCCTTGCCTGGTTTAGCTTTTGAAAAATTCCCCACTTCCCTTCTGTACCGTGATATGTCTTTTGTTTGCATCCAGTGTGCCGTTTATGCCTCTACTTAGTATGCTTAAGTAAAATTTTTGGTGTCGGTGCATTTCAAGCATTTGTTTTTTTCCTTGTAGTTGTACCTTAAGTAGATATACATGTCAAAATTTTTTATTTTAAAATTAGTTCTATCCTAGGAGTCGTTTGCTGCTGTTCTCTGAACTTGTCTTAGCTTACTAAGAAGGTAACATTGGTAAATAATTGCAGATTTAAACCTCTTGTCTGGTATTCTGAAGATACAATAAGTCATATAAGATAAAGGTAATGTTCCAGAGAGTGTGTAATCACAGTTATGGGTTATAAAATAAAGAGATAAAAACCATGGTGGTAAAGAGGAGGAGAAAGAAGGCAAGGGAATATTGATACTGCTGCCTGAAAACCTGCTTTGGGCTTCCTGTTTGGAAACACTTTAAAGCAATGCACAAGGAAACATTACTGCATGTTTCCTCTGTTGTTAAGTTTTTCTTTGAAATCTTTGTACGTTCAGGTATTCTCTCTTACAAACATGAGCTTAGTTTTTCTAGCTTTCTAACTTTATCTCTGGTTGCATTCTGAAGCTCCACTAACATTATTACCATTGTGAAAAGTGCAATGTTAGCTGAGTTCATAACTTTTGTTTAAAGGTATGTGAGTATTATGACTATCTATGTGAGTTATCTAGGTAACCAGTAGAGATGTTTATTTCAGTAGAATCTTAAACACAACTTGATAAATTATTATTCAGGATTTTTAAGTTTAAAAGTCCAGACTGAAATTTCTGAAAGAAATTGATTTTTCAATTAGAGGTTTGAGGCATCAGCCCATTGGAAAATATTATCTGTTTCTCATCAAAACTTTATTATATGCTTATTATCTATTCACAACAGTCTTTATTGTCCGTGTCTGTAGCATGAAATATCTAGATTTCTTTCTGTTACTGTGTTCTAATATACCATTATTGTGTATAGAAGTTAGGTCACTGTAACAAAGTAACAAAGTGTTACTTTTCTTTAATTGGCTGAATATTTGGCTTTTTGTAGTTCTGCATTTCCTTGTCAAGTTTTTAAAAAAATATCTGTATTCTCAATTGATCGTTCTTATAACGTTTTGATTCATATCACCTATAAATTTACAGTAACAGACTACTGATGGGAAGCTTATACAATAATATTTTCTTTTCAATCTGATTAATTAATCATTTTCCTTTTTTTCTACAAAGATGATATTGTCATTTTCAAATCTGCTTTTCAACAGAAAAGTAATTAGTTATATACTTTTGCCTCTCTCTTGTTCAGCCTTCCTTTTAGTTTTTAGTTAAGTTTTCACTGCTTATGAAAGTTGTATTTAATAGTGGAAATGACAGACTCATTGGACAGTATAAGAGAGATAGTGCAACCTGCTTACATGGAAAAAAAGAAGAGAGGACAAAGTTCTATTTTTCAGTAATCCTTGTTCTATTACAAAGTATGTTCAGATTATTGTTTAGCTGAGAAGTGTCTTTCAAGCTAGTTCAAAAGTAGGTATTGCTTTTATTATATTTGGTATTGTTTTGCACCCCGCCTGTACATCTCATTACTCTGTAATACTCTTTCGCCATCTTTTTTTCTGAATCTGGATGTTTTATAAAAGATAATGTTTTGATTTTAATGAAATAGGTAAAGTATTTAAAATCTTACTGCAACTCTGCCATCATGGAATGCTTCAAGTCATCCTATGGTTGATAGATGAGTGCTGAAGTTAAGGCCTAGTTAGTTCCTTTTCATTTCTTGATGAGTTGGGAAAAAGAACCCAACTAACAAACCCTAAATATTAATATTAATGCGACAACATTTTGACAATATCCCTCTATTCCCTTTACTATGTAATTCTTTGTATAATTATTGCTGCCAGAGTAGTGATCTATGAGAAATGTTACTTGAATGGGAATTCAGTAGAAAAAAAAACCTTGAAATTCTTTGCTGCTGCTGTTAATTCAATACTATCCCCTTTAAACAAAGGAATCTTAAAGAAGAAAAAAAACACAAAACATGTACTTGAAAGTGGTGCGTAGCTATTGTTTTTTTAATTCTGACGCTGCTGTTAGAAAAACTGGATTTCAACAATATAAGATTTTTAGATTTAGCAGACTGACAAGTTTTTTGGACTGCTTTTTTCCACTTTAAAGAATATGGACTTAGAGCAGCAAGAATGTCTGCTTTTTAGTAAGTATATTGTTATCAAGGAGCAAAAGAAGACTGGAGAGTAAGAATTAAAATGGAGGTTCAAAGGGAAGCAAAAAGTAAGAGCTTGCTCTGACTAAGAGGCCTTTCAAAATCAGGAGAGTGAAATCGTTCAGGTTTTGTGATGTGTTCTAAAATGTTTGGGGGTCAGCCTCATCTTGTATGATGTTCTCATGCTTGGTTTGTGGTTCTATAAAAGACTTAGTGTTTAACGTAGCTTATTTTCTTAATTCTTTCTTCTTGGAAGACGTGACAGTATATTGTTTTCAGCTTTGTTAAATTTTTATGGACTTTTTTTCCCCACTAGACTAGATTAGAGTTTTGTTCTGTCTTAGGAAGTTTAAAATAAAGACCTGTGCACAGCAAGTGACATTTATTTATTTATTTAATACAAGGCTGGCAAAAAGCTGCTGGCTCTAAGATTTGTGGCCAGCTCTGCTCATTGTGGGGAATTCGCATAGTGGCTTCCTGGTTATGTTGTTCCTTTTCTTTTTTCTTAAGGGCCCATATGCCAGGATGAGAGAATCCAGGGATAACTAAGACTAAGGAAGGTGATAAAGTTTAAACCATTTTTTTTTTCTAGAGCATAGAGAGACGAGTTTGGAAAGGAGAATTTTATTTATTTATTAATTTTTAAATCCGTGACAGTCCTTCATTTTGTGTTTGCTTTTAATAAATAACTAAAACTAAAGCTGTTTATGGTAAACACTATGTTCTGTACTTCTGTACAGGGAACTTCATATGTTGTTATTTAGTGCATAAAGAAAGAGAAGTTGCACTTTTTTTTTTGTAATTGTAACTTTCAGCTGGAAAACAAAGCTTTCACAAGGTAATATCCAACCATATGCAGAAGTGCTTTTGTCCTTTTCTGAAATTAGCAATTTCTATAGTATGTCTAAGAGACAGAGCCTGTCTGTGCGCTGACGAAATTGGATACCGCATCATATTTATGTGAGAATCCTGTCCTTAAAAATAATCCTTGATTCTAGGTTATAGTCTACCAGAAGTTATATTTCCCAAATGGCAAGAGACTTGCACTCACTGGACTTCAGGGTGGGGGTAACCTCTTGCCACCCAGTTTGGCTGACACTGTTGATAAAGTGTCGACAGTGTGAATTCCCAGACACTTCCTGGAGATGGTATTACACAGGAATGTGATAAATGGTCAAATACCTGAATTGGTGCTCTATACCAGCTTAGATTTTTTAGTATAAATGTTTGGCACAATATGATTAACCTAGGAGTGAATCCTGGGGAATTAATTCTGAACAGGTTACACTGTAATCAATGATTACTTCAAAGATCTGTGAAAGAACCAAGTATTTTAGAGACATACCATTCATGACAGAAAGATTCATTTTCCAGATTAAGTAGTCCAAATAATCTGTGACATTATCCTTACTTCAATATCTGGAAACAGGGTTTGACAGAAGTTGTATACAGCCTTCCTGATCTTTTTTTTTGAGAATGAAAGTTCTGATTTACCTTTAAAATTTTGTAAGCTGGTTACATTTTCAAGAATTCACTTGACAAGCGTACCCACTGCTTTCTCAACACAGCATCATAATGTAGAATGAAAGCTATGATATTAGCTTTAATTGTGTAATGTACGATAAAAGATATATGTGCAAAGGTGAAAGCATGTACAAAACTCTGCTTGGCATTGTGAATGTTACTGTATTTGGTTATAAGATGTCAGGAAACATAATTTGCTTGAGGAGGAAATCTGGTGGGCGTGAGATGCCAAAAAGGGAAGCTGTCCTGATGATGTCAAGCAATTGATTAAAGCTTCACAGCTAAGGAGCACTGTCTTTCTGAGCTAAGAAGTTGACCGTGGACTGGGGTAATGTTTTAATACTCTTGTTTGGCAACTTCAGCTTCAGTCGTGGATTTTTTGTTGTGTTTCTTTTTGTTTGTTTGTTTTGCCTGTATTGGTACAATTAACCTAGACAGTTGTCCAATGTAGTTTCGGGGACAGAATTCTTGACCAGCATTTGACATTTTAATTAACTATTTTGCTTGCCTGAGTTTTGAGGTAAGATATATGAATATATGCATATGTATGTATGTGTATGTGTATCTCTAGTTATGTACTAAAACAGCAGGGGGAAAAAAGACAGTTGAAACAAAGGTATTTTAAACTGTAAATGGTGGGGTGGGAAATTTGAAAGAAAACAAGAAAGACTACAATAGCATTTAAAATGAGGCCAAAACTATTTGTGGGAGTTTATATGTTATTAATAAGCACACTTCTTCCCCAGGAAAAAGCACGCTTTTAGTTTTTAATTGGATGAAATAGTGGGAGAAGTATGCACAAGCTCGTGTTCTCATTAATACCTCTGTGGTGTTAACTGCAAGGGTGGTGGTGGACAGGATGAATGAGTGGTCATTCAATCAAGCCTCAAGACAACTTTCTTTTCTCTTAATATCTCTTAATTGAGCTTTTTTTTTTTTTTTTTTTTTCCTTAGCACAATAGTACAAAAATTAGAAAATCCTTTGAAATTATATGTGAAGAGCTGCATCCTTGGTTTCCAATATCCTGTCTGCTTAGGCTGAATACAACCTAATGATTTCTTTAGAAATATTTTTTAGTGTTAATCTCAATTGTGTCTGATCAGTTTACTAGATTTCAGGTCATCTATAACTGCTAAAAAAAGGTTATGTCCATTATAAACTCAAGGTCATTTTGACTAAATTGAATGTGTAGTTAAAAAGTATTCTTCCTCTTGATTTTCATGAATGGAGAGCTGTTGCAAAGAGAAGCTTGGATGACACAGCATAACTCAGGCATCTGAGTCTTGAAACATCAGTTGATGTCGACATGAAATAAATGTTTGTGAAAAATTATTCTACTGAAAACATTGATTTTGAAATGAGCAAATTACCAAAAGCAGGGTGCATCCACTGTACTTCATAGGTGGAATATGGCTGTGCAACTACGTTTGTCACCAAAGGGCGCAAATTCTGCATTGACAGATAGGAGAGGGGTGTAAATGAGCTACCAACGCCTTAATTCCCACTCTTTATTGTCACAACAGTTTTTCAGAAATTTCCATGTTTGCTGTATTGAGGTTTCCTACTACTTGTGCTGATTATATGCAGGCTTATCTCATAACTGGCTTCTTGCACCTGTAAGGGCATTGGCATTTTATTAAAAGTTTTACTTGGGAACTCTGAAAGCAAAACAAGAAATAAGCTAAGAGATGAGGGTCTGTTTTGATGTAACGGTTAGATCTTAAAAACTGAAAACTGAGATTCATTTTTTTGAGTTGTTTATACATTTTTATTATTTATCAAGAAGAAAGAGGGAGCTTTGATTTGCAATTAGTTGCACTCAGAAGCTTTCTGTGGAGTTGATCTTTATTTTTCAAAACTCAGTTTTGACTGTCATGCCTCTGAGTTCAAGCTCTTAAAATTGTTACATTTCAAACATTTAATCATAAGATTTTCAACACATAAAAATTATTGTAAATTAAACCTTTTTTTTTTCAGTTTTCAGTCTGTATTACTGTTGATAAACCAATGATAGTCTGTCACGAATAGTTTTGTTTACTGTCTTTTGAAATTGCAGTTCCAAAGATGTACCAGAAAATAAGGTGATGCATTTTGTAGTGTTGTATCTTTCTCAAAACTGCCTGAGTTTATTATTTTTAGCTCAATATACAGCATTTCAACTATTTTTGTTTGGATTGTAGTGATAGTGCAATCAGATTGTGAAGTTGTCTGTATCAGATACTTGGATTTGATGCTTAAGTTGTTTACAAAAATAACATTAAGCATTAAAATTAAAACTCCTGCAACTAGGTGGTAAAATTTTTCGAAGTTCTGTTGAAAACAGTCTTAATGGAAGTGTAATACAAAAGGCAAAAAGAACAGTCTAACTAAACCTTCTGGGGATGGGTGTGTCTAAAAAAATACAAAACAAAAACTGGGTTTGTTTTTGAAAAAAAGTGATCATTGTGAAGGAATATGCTAGTAAAGAATTGAATACAACTGAAAGATCTGGATTGTGTGCATATACTTGTCGAAACTGTTGGAAGCAGAAGCCACACTAATTCAGTATGTTAGTATACTTGTGTATTATTACTATAATTATTATTATTACTATTTCCAGGCACTGGCCCCTTCAGCCTTTTTATTGGAGTTGCTTTGAGGCAATAGTTCAGTTAGTCCAAGGCTCTCAAGGCACAGACTGAAGTGATATGGCATACTTAAAAGTCTTTCTGTTCATCTGAACCAGATTTTTTTTCCCTTCTAAATGCAGATTTATAAAGCCTGCACTACAAGAGGAACAAGGAAAGGATTTTAGTGAAGGCACTTCCCGATCCTGAAAAAGTCAGGGGGCTTCAAGCCCATCTTGGACTTCAGACCTCACAACTTTGTGGCAAAAGAAAAATTTAAAATAGTGCCTTTGGACTTGGTCCTTTTATCCTTAATTGGAGAGTAGTTATGTGCTCTAGAGTTAGGATATGTGTGCCACTAGAATCCATCCAAGTCACAGGAATGTATCTGGCGTATGTAGTAGGTACATAACATTTTACAAGTCTTGTATTAGGTTGGTGTTGGTGGCTTTTTTCTTTTTTTGTGTGTGTGTTCTCAAAATTTATAGTTCTTACTGTGCTGCTGTCTGTGTTTACTGTGAACACTGTTTATCTGAGGGTGTCCAATAATTTGTTCTTGAGAAAGCTATGCTAAGATTGTATTCCCTGTGAGAGCAGAAGAATTAAATACTTGTAACATACTTAATTTTCTGCCTTTTGCATGAGCTATGGTTATAATGACAATATATCTGTACAGTTACAGAAAGAATTGATGGGTATGTGAGTTCTCTTACCTGTGTTAATGGTGGAAGAAATGACTTTAGATTTGTCATTAGGAAGGCCTTGCTGGAGTAATACAGAAATCTGAAATGTCAAGATAAGATAATGGAATCTTTTTTTAAGCACAAAATCACCATTTTTAATTATTTGTATGTTAATCAGAACTGTCAGCCTTTATGGTTTTTACAAAGAATATGTAATTTTAACATGATGGCTTTATTCCTAAAGTAAGTATTTAACAGCATTTAAAGAGGAGGCCATAATCATAGCATAATTCTGTTTTGTGTTAACCAAATCACCTCTGAGTTACTGTGATACTACTGAATTTATTGCTAGTATCTCTTTTTATTTCTTGATGTAACCAGTTTCATTCTATAATGGAAAGTTGTTTTGTGGATTATATATTTTACTTACACCTCTGCTTCATACCTTTTGAAAACAACACATTCTGTTTTATACCTGTAATTCCAAATTGAGATTAGATTCCTGCTAATTCTTCTGTGGGATTTTTTTTTTTTCATAAACTGGAAAAGAAGTCTCATTTTAAGAAGAGGTAAAAATCTTAATCATAGAATCATAGAATGGCTCGGGTTGGAAGGGACCTTAAAGATCATCAAACTCCAACCCCTGTGCCATAGGCAAGGATGCCACCCACTAGATGAGGTTGCTCAGGACCTCGTCTAACCTGGTCTTGAACACCTCCAAGGATGGGGCATCCAGAGCCTCTCTGGGCAACCTGTTCCAGTGCCTCACCACCTGCAGAGTGAAGAATTTCCTCCTAACATTTCATCTAAATCTCCCCTCTTTTAGTTTATAACCATTCCTCCTTGTCCTGTCATTCCACCTTGTCCTGTTCAATCTGTTCATATTTGATAATATTTGATTATATATATTCAAGACATTCTATTGTATAATAAATAGTTTAATTGGATTATAAGAGTTGTAGCTGAGATGTAAATTAATTTTTGTTACATCTGTGACAATAAGGATAGTCTCAAATTCAGATTCTTAAATTTACAAGAAGTTTAGCTGGACTTGGTGTAGAGGACTATATTGGTGTTATTTAGCTTACCCAGTTACGTAAGCTGAAATATATCCTTAGACTTTATACAGTCAATGAAAAGCACCTTGAGAAGCTATCACAATCTCCTTTAATGGAGAACTTGTCTTTTTCTTCTCCGACAATAGAGACTAAGACTGCTTGGTCAACTTGAATTTTTATGAAACCACTCATGCTTGTGCCGACCTAAATTTCATATTTACCTCTGAAAGTGTATCTGAGACTGCAGCTCTTCAATCCTAAGGTTTTCCTCACAAAACACTTTAACATTTCATTTAAAGTCTAGGATTGTATAGTCAGCAAGCTAATGGTTTCAGCGTCCACTCTATCTCAAAAGAGGGGTATATTAAAGCTATAGCAATTATTGAAACTAAATGTTGTAATATAATTAGAATGTGCTGATGCAGTTTAAAACAGTTTCTCTGTAGTTTCTGAGCTTAATGCGCTATAGCTTTGAATATGAATGTTCTGAATGTTCATTTTCATAATGTGCTGATCAAAACAAACAAGGAAAACAAACATAAAACAAACTGCTAACCAAAAGAGGAATAATAAAGGAGGCTTGATCCCTTCTATTTTTGTTAAAACTGTGAAGCAGAAAGTCAGACTTTAACTTGACATCATATTTTAATTCCACACATTTATTTAGTTTCAGGTCAGTTTTTTGTGAGCACATTTTTGCATTTTTACCTTCATTCACTTGAGTAGCAAGCTTGCTGGTTGACTAACTATAATTCTGATTTTCATTTATAAATGTTGGATATTACATATGATTCAAGTTGTATCCTTAGTCATCCATCTGAGGATGGTGGAGTTTTTTGTGCAAAGTGAGGCCAAAAACAAGTAAGCAATGAATTCTTTTGATCAGATCATGAAATTCCAAAATACTTTCTATTTGTATCAGTCATATGTTAATAGAATAGAATATAAATAAATATAAAATTTGTCATCATACTGGGAATAAACAATCTATGTAGGATTAAAATTTAAAACTATCTTAATAAACTAGAGCTAGTGCTTCATAGTCAAAGAATGAAATTCAGCAGGTCAATAGAAGTATTACACATCAGATGGAAGATAATGTGGGGACTAACCAACTAGACATTAGGGAAGCAGGAAAAGACTAGGCATTGCAGAATATCACAGACTCAGAGAGCCTTATTTGTATGGTGTCAGAGGCCATTTTGCCTTTGGATTATTTAAATGGAAATGTTCTGTGTAAAATATAACTGAAATAGTATGTTGTACTTAGAATGGTGAAGGCTTCAGCAAAATTATGGTATCTAGTTTTGGAAAATGTAATGATATGAAGGTATGGGAAGTCTTAGCAGGAAAGCAGGAGTAATAAGCTGAAGAAAGCAAACAGAGGTGTTGTGTGAGGTGCAATGAGGTGTTGTATGAGCAAACAGGTGTTGTATCTGTTCAAAAAAAAAAACGAAAAACTAATAATGGGAAACATGAGACTTTACATAGAGGTTTCTTACAAAGAAAAACAGTTGTGTTATTATCTGTAGTGGAAGAAAGGAAGAAATAATTGGAAGAAATATTTAATTTTAAGTAATAGAAGCGTAATTATTTTTTACTAAAATGGATGCTTGAGATGCAAAACAGTATAGACAGTTCTGGAAGCTGCAGTAGTTGTAGCATTTGTCAAAGGTGGTCCTACTGAATTCTAATTCTGGCTAAGGGGTCAATGAAAAGCAAGCTTCTAGACCTTTTATTATTATTATTATTAATAACTAGATTTGCCTTTTCTGTCTTGAAGTTACTCTTCACAGTTGCAGCAAACCAACCTATAAACAAGCAAACCAGGTAAGTAAGGTTATAGGCTGCTTTGTACAAGTTGCCTTTTATTAGGCCAACTGGAATAATCAGAGAAGTGGAGTGTTCTAAGGCGTACAAGAACATCCAGTGATCTGAAACGTTACCTGATGTTTGTGTGAGAACTCAATCTAAAGAGAGAACAGCTCTACTTAGAAGTGCTGTTCCCAGTGCATCAGCACAATACCTTATTCTCAGTTTGTCATGCAGGCAACGTTTCCTGATTAGGATAAATATTTTTTCCTCTGACAAACTTTATTTTGACACTTGGTAAATAATATTGATTATAAAACAAAGAGTGTTTCTCTACCTCTTCATGAAAGAGCTGACGAGCTGACTGAGTGCTGGATATTTTAACTATTTCACATACTAAATGATTGCAGAGTGGTACATATATATATATATATTTACTATAGATAGGTAAGTTTCTGATCAGGTGAAAAGTGCTGAGTAGTAACTACTTATAGTATTAGCAACATCAGTTTCTCACTAGGAACGTCAAGGTTAGGGTATTTCCTAATATTGGAAAATACTGGATCTTCACTCTGTCCCTCCTGACATATCAATGTAACATATATACTATATGTATGTGTTGTACTTATAAAGGAAATAAATCCGGTTGTATTTATAGAGGAAATATTCTAAATTCCTATCTTCAGATTTCTGTATGGTTTGATGGTATTGTTTGACATGGAAATACTATTTTTTTTCTTAAAAAAAAAAAAAAAAAAGAAAAGAACATTTTTCTGATGCTGAGTTATTCCATGTATGGGTATTACTGTTTTTTGCTTCCTTTCTGAACATAAATTTGGAAGAAAATGATCTTTGAATATGTAACAAAATATTACTGGACAGATATCCATGAATATCTCTGCAAAAATGCATTCAGTAACTCCTTAAGGACTGAAGAACTTCCAAACTCAAAATTAACTGACAATTTGATTTCATGGTTTTGTTTTCTTATTTTTTTGATAGGGGTTGCCACTATTAAAAGAAAACTGTCAATCAAATGGTATTCTTGATAATTTAAGATAGAGGCTTATAGTTCATTGTTATGAGTAACGTGTTGTAGAAAAAGTATATTTTGGATGAAATCTGGAGAGCTTTTTGCATTTCAGAAGTAAATATTCTTATGGCAGATGTGGAAATGAGGGGTGTTTTTAAATAATACCTGCAGAGTCAGATTTTCCTTGAAACAAGTGTGAATTAGATTTGAATGACTTCAGGCACTGGACTGGACACATCATTTTCATATGTCAGATTTTGAGAGACTTTCTTTAAAACATTGTTACCTAAATTTCACATTAAATATTTTTTTTTTATTGTAACAGAAAGGTATCTTGAAATGCTGTGCAACTTAAAATGTTTTTTAAGCTCATGTTAGTAACTGTTAGAGTTGTAGAAAAAATACTAATCTTCAGTGAAGGCAAGTGTCTCCAACTTCTGAAGAACCAAAAGAGTAGTATGGCAAGGTAACCAGATAATACCCTGAATCCCTTTAAAAACAAAATGAAAAACTGAAGTTGAATTATAGGACGCTAAAATTTAGGTATATGTCATTTATTTTCAGAATAATTGTTTTATATACTCTTTCCATCTTTACTAATTTATAGCAGAAATGCATGCAAACTAGGCTAGATATGGGGAAAAAATGGGGTGGGGTAACCCAGAATTGAAAAATCCCTTAAAAAATACTTTTGACTAAGGAGGGCTTGACTGTCTTGTAATAGACCATAAGAACTTTTAATAGAACTAAGTAACTTGATATGATTTTTTATTTTTGTCTAGTGTTTTGTGTAAAATTTAAGAAGAAACGTTCTACTGAATGAGAAGGAGTTTTTATGCTTATTTTTCTTTTCCAAAGTTGTTTTTTTTTTCCCCATAGTCTTTAGAAAGAAGGAGGGAGCTTCTTAAATAACACAAGAATCCTTTCTGTGGTCTAGTTGTTTTTAGTTTCATTCTGTATTAACAATCTGAGGAAAATATGTGTCTATTACGTATTTTCGTGGGCATCTGTGCAAAAATGATGTAAGTTTTTTTTCTTATGGCAAAATCATACGTTTGCAAT
This sequence comes from Cygnus olor, assembly GCF_009769625.2. Taxonomy (NCBI): domain Eukaryota; kingdom Metazoa; phylum Chordata; class Aves; order Anseriformes; family Anatidae; genus Cygnus; species Cygnus olor. The sequence goes on from NC_049198.1 coordinate 58,071,067, forward strand.
GTACAAATGGAGATACCTGTTTTAAGTGGATAGTCTTGGTTCTGTTTGTTCCCTTCACCACCACCCCCAAAGAAACAGACTATTTAATGTCAATTCAAATATTAGTTTTGTTTTTTTTTAGGATTCTAGCCCTCCCTCCTCCCCTCCCCCTTCCCCTTCCCCCCAACATACAGCAGAAGTCACACAGTTGTGTTTTTGGCATCTACCATGGCAGATGGTGCCTTGCACAGTTTAGATACTAATCCCTAATTCATTTCTCCCTTATGCCTAAGTGTTTACTAACTAGACAATGTTGCTATCTATTGAGTCATCTTATATCTTTCAGAGTAATCTTTTCTCGCATACTTTCAACTGTGGATCAGTTTTGATTCAAGTTTGGACACTCATTTGATGTCTGGACAGTTTTTACTGTTGTATCATTCCAGTGAAATGTTTATGTTTAGAGAATTTGAGTTGTTTGGAATTCTGATTATCTTTCTAGTTGAATTCTGGTTTCTAACACACCAGTCCTTCTGGTGATTTTTCTGAGTTTTAGCATATGTAGACATGATTCAATTTGTTTTGGGGGCTTGAAGCATTTTAAAGTGGGTTCACAATTTTCTTTCCCTTTCAGTTGCCCCCCACCCCAACATACCTTCCTTTGACTTCCAGGAGAATTTACATGCTTCTATTTTTTTTTTTTCTTTTCTTTCTTCAGTGCAAGACTATTTATATAGCATACTATTTGCCTTCTTGGCTTGTATTTATTCTTGAATTTGGATTTAATTCTAACATTTTGGATGTTTTCACCACCTAGCTATTTTTTTTTAGCTTTGCCTCTATTATGGAAGGACACTAACCAGCTTCAGAGGTGCTGTTCCTGCAATTTTGCACTGAAATTGAGCATATGTGCTCAGTGAAATGAGTTATGGGAAATGCAGTAATCTGTCTGTGAAAATTTGTCATAGGGATAGTAAAATTGATCAGAGTATGAGCTTGAGTAATTGGTTCTCAAAGTTTGATGTCCTAAGCTGTTGTATATCCTAGTGTCTTGAAGAAGTGGTGGTTCAAATAATCCTTTGTGACTAGCGTTCCAATGTTTACTAGTAATTAGTTTTGTTTCTCACATCAGTTGGAGGCATCATTTAAGAAGACACCATTAAATGAACTTTAAAAGAAAATAGTAACTGTTGTTGCAGGTGTTACCAGTGAATGTGTGCATGTATTGACATATATATATGCCCATATGCTTATCCACATCAGTGAAACGGAAGAAAAATGATCATGAAATACAGTAACTTTTTGGTTTAAAAAAACAAAACTTGCCCTAGTGTTCTTCTAGAAGACCAAGATTAAAGTTGTTAGAGATCTGCAACAGCTTTTTTCATATTTTACCTATGAATATAGCTAAACTGTTTTACTTGTATTCCTGATAACTTATTAAAGTATCTGAAAACAAATGTGGGGTGGCTTTTTTCAGCTGTGGCTGAAAGTATTTCACAGCCAGTTTAATTTTAACTACAGATACTAATCAAAATATTCTTTGACACTTAACGTACATGTTTAGTAGAAGAGTTTATTAATGCCATATGTTGTACTATCTAGGGAAAATTATCATGCATATATGAATAAAATATACTCACTTTGGATTTCAGAGATCCAAGAAGTATAGGATCAAAAAATTCGAGGTGTATCTTTACAAAATTGTCTGAAAGGCAAGTGGCAGGATTTGCTTTTCTGAAATTGCAAATATTTGTACATAAAAGATGCATCCTATTAAGGAATAAGAGCTCAGATCTGCATCTGTTTCTCATTTTTGAAAATGAGTAAACTGAGAGCAGTTTACTTCTGCTCCTGATGTACAGATGGAAACGTGGTCTCTGTGTGAAACAATTGGCCATGGTTTTATTAGGAAAAAGTTATATGATTTAATTTTGTTTCAATACAGTTAATAGTTTCAGAATTCTTTGATTTCTGGAATAAATTAAAGAAATGGTGGTCAGGAATTAGACATGCTGGTGTTTCTAAAGTGTCTGGGTTAAATTTTTCCTCTGAATTTACCAGTAGACTCGTTTCCAACCTCTATCCTTTCTTTTGACAGAAGATGTGAATTTTGGTAGTTTTCTTGGTGGTGTTTCCAAAGACCAGTGGCCTGGATAATTGCTTGCTGCTTTAGTACTTCTCATATTCATGCTTCAATTCTGGAATAGAAAACCTTTAAATATTGTCACGTTGCTTCTCTATGTAATGTAACCACAATACGTTAAGCAGTTGTACTCTACATTTGCAGATGACATTCTCTGTAATGATACAGCTTAACTGAAATGTGTGACTTAATTGTTTCATACAGAATTGAAAATAGCTACAGTGGAATGTTATGTAAGAGTGAACCTTGAATGGTACTTCAGAAATAACACAATTTAATCACATTAGTCAGTGCTTTTGCAAATGTACAATATTTATATCTCAGTATACGTATTTTAGTTTGGTCCTGCTGAAAACAAAATACTGGTGTCTGGACAAAATTACTTATATCTCTACTGCATAAAATCTGCCTTGCCGTTACTACCTTTGACTGCTGTGTCACTTGACATGTACATAATGAACTTAAAACACCTTGATTCAAGAAGGTATAAGACATAAATAACTTGAAACAAAAAGTTTCTTATCCAAATATCTAAAAAAATACATAGTCAAATGAAATATAAGTATACTATGCCAGTTGTTAAGATCTGGAGCTTTTGTTATGGGAAGCTCTGACATGACTCTAATTAAAGTTGTGAAACATATTTATATCAGTGGGAAGGTGAAGAATTTCCTTGCAGTATTTTCACATGAAAATTTTGTGTAGCAGATAATGTAAGTTTATTGAGGATGTACAGCATCACTGAAAATGAATTGTTAAGTATAAGCTAGCATTTTACTTAGAAGCATAAGAACTCAGAGTTTCAGATATATAGCAAGTATAAATAAAACATTTCTATAATGTTCTGATAGATGAGAATGGTGATTTACTCAGAGCTTTTGTGCTGTATCATCTCTTATCTATATTGCTCCTGACAATCCTTGCACTCTTCTTTCATAGTATATGAGGAATCCTTAAAAAAAAATTCATGAATCTGGTGGGTTTTTTTGTTTGTTTGCTTGCTTTTTTTTTTGTTTTGTTTGTTTTGTTTTGTCTTCCTACTTCTTAGGGCTTGTAGAACAGTGTTTTAGTTTGGTTTTAGTTCCACAACAGTTACAAAAACAGTTATGTTAACACTTAAACTCATATTTAAAAATAAAAAAAAAAAATCAATGAAACAAAGTGTAATAATGACCTACGTAAGACTAGGGAAGGCTCACAGAATCTTGCAGAAGTTGTTAAAGACAGCTTGTAAAGCTAACCTAGCATAATGTTAACTAATGTCTTGTCTGGTAATCTAGAAGTCCTCGACATGCAACAGGGCCAAAAAAGTGTCCCAGTGTGCTTTTGGTTGTGTTAGTAGAGAGCTTACCATGGCTAGATGCATAGATATGCAAGAAAAATCATTGTTATGCACAGCACTCATAATTTAACAATCCTTCAGTACAGGAAGCTTCAAATAAGGAGTTAAAAGAAGGAAAATATTTTTTTATAGGAAACTTTCTATGTATGTCAGCTTATCTGAAGGGTCTTAATAGAAAAATCTAATATAGCCTCTGGTTTTAGTTTATTCAGCTAATGAAAAGTTGGAATTCACCTTTTCTACTGATTTTGAGATAATAGGTTAGTGTTGATGGGCAGTGAGATTGAAAACAGCCAAAATTTGATGAATGTGAAAGGAGGGAGCCAGTGACAAGATAATGGGAAATGGTTGCCTGGTTAGTGTTCATAAGGATTCCGAGTATCAGTAGAGCAAAACTGAATTTGTTAAAATTCAGGTAACATAGTACACAAAGTTACGACTTAAAGTTAAAATTAAAGTAACATATTTACATAAGTAAATAAAAATATACGTACAGTGTGGAAGGAGAGCGGATGAGAATTTTCAGCAGTATAGAGAGGAAGGAAGGATGTTCCTTGTGTGTCTGTATTGCATCCATACCTTAATGGTGGATTAATGTAATCTCTCTTTTTGGCACTGATACTGTGTAGAAGTCATTTCTCTCAAAATGAGGAGTTAAAATTTATACTTCCTTATTAACTCTGTGCAGTTTGCTGCTGCCTTTCAGCCCTGAAATCTTGCTGTTTCCCTATGCCCAAAGTGTAATCTCAGCGTTCCCTTGACCACTGCCTGCCCAGCTTTTCTAAAGGTAGATCAAAGGTGCCAGGAGATCTCACTCTCCTCTGATACCTGTGTAGAGGAGGGCTCCCTCAGTCAGTTTAGAGCTAATGTTGGAAAAGAAGGAAGTTTAAAGGGTTTAGCTATATAAACAGCTTGTTAGCTGGACCTTAAAGTTGTACCAAAGTACCAGGCTATCTAATAATGGAACATAGAGTGTCTGAATGTATGGGTAAGGAATCTGGAAGAGTTACAGTCAGAATGGCAGGTTCTTGAAAGAGGCTCATGCTACAGATGATGTTTTTAGATGAGAGTGACAGAATGAGATTTGTGGTTTGGGTACAAGGAAACAGTTCTAAATGAAGCAGTTCAAAGGTGAAAGTTGAATTTGAGGAAGGCTAAGATATAGAAGGAAAAGAAAGAAAACCACTGACAAGACCCTGAGGAATCTGCATAGAAAATGCCACAGAGAATGGGGAGATTCTACTTAGAAGAATGCTGAAGGTGGGATGAGGTGGAACCTGGTGAAAGATAAGATTTCATGAAGAAATAAACAGTATTTTACAGTGGGAAGGTTCAATGAGGTTGAAGACAAAATATTGTTTCTGCTGTGTATCTAAGAAGTAATTAGAGATCTTGGCAAGAACATTTTTCATTGTTAAAGACTTTTTTCTTACGGATAAAATGAACAGAGGATAACTTAAGGGAAAACTTGTAAATAGTGCATTCTTTGAGCTTGACATGAGAAGAAGGGAAATACAGTGGCAGTACTACAGATGTGTGAGGCACAAATGTTCTGGTACTATTTTATTTTTTTATATTTTACTATATATGGCCTTGTAAGAAAAAAATTGTGTGTGAATGAAATGTTTCTTTTCAATTTCAAGGTGAATTATTTTGGTTAGTGATCTAAACCGTGTACTGAAATGGAAGAACAGGCATAAGATTACATACAAATTATCTATTCTGTGCAGACCTAATAAGAAGATTCAGTGTATATGCAGACAAGTGTCATAGGGAATTTTGGTAAATTATAATTTAAATAATTATGAAGTTTCCCTTATAACAGATTGAAAGTTTCTTTAAAGAATATAAATCAGATATGTGTACATACTCCAGATTATGCTTGTCACTTCATTTTTAAGGTATGTTCAAGGGAAAGCAACTGTGGATAAAAATTTAACGTTTCAGCCAGAAAAATCCATCTAAAATAACCTAAATATCTGTAATTGCAATTATTAATAGCAATTCTTTAGTAGTTAAAACTTGAAATTAATGTATTTTGATTGCATAGAATTTTTAAAAATGCTATTGTGTGAATCATCTGAAAAATAATATCATTAAGGAGAAGTCTGCCAAGAATTTATGTTAACTATCCATTGTTTTCTGGTTGTTTTTACATATTTATTTGTTGTGGTATGTACCTGTTGTTCTAAAATCCTTTTAAAGCTTTGTATGTAAAATTTGTGTGCAATAATATTAAAAATTGAGGAAACTTATTTGCCAAAAGATAATTTGGCAAATATATTTTTGCAGGTACCTTTTGATATATAATCCTACAGAACAGGAGCGATTTTCAGTGGTTTCAGTCAATGTGAATTCACCGAGGGTTAAATTATTATCTCCTTTTGGAAAACCTGTTACTGTCCAGATTAGTGCTGTTTGGGATGGAGCAACTACAGTATCACATGAAGCATATCAGGTATGCTGCTTTAAGTAAAAGGCATTAAAGAAGTTTTAATTGACATATGCTGTAGATTCACAGTGGAATAAAATGATACAGTAATGAAAGCGCACTTCAAATATTGTTATTTCTGCCTTTGGCAGATTATGGCACTAATTCAGTCTCCCTAAGGAAAAAAAAAATGTTTTTAAACCGGTAAGTTGTTAAACTTCTGTAATACGTTATAATACATTAGGGGTCCATTTCAGTTGCATGAGCAGAAAATACTGGGTGCGTACAGACTGGATAGTAATCTCCATTACTTTGCACTGTTTGACAGATGACTTTGATTCCACCTTACTTTGTTTCTAACTAGTTTCTGAGAATTTTTGACACACGTCATTACAGAAGACTGTCCTCAACAGTCACACATCAGAAACTGTATTATGTGGAATTCTTAATAATGTAACAGTACTACATAGAGCTCTGTTTTTAGCCTTATGTTCTTAGCCTGATTTCTTTTGACTTAGGAGCCAAATTGAATTTGTTTCAGCATAACATTCCTGCAAAGACAATTCAATTAATGTTGTTCAGTTGTCCTCTAAAGAGATTATTATTGATAAGTAACATGTGGGAATTGCAGAAGATAAAGAAGAAGAAATAAGATATCTGTAACTCAAATTCTAAGCAAATTGTTTTGGAGATCTACCTTGAATATTACTTTTCTGTACAGATGACTTTCTACTCCTAAAAGAACAGAAACTAAAAATAAAACATTATTGTTTAAATTTGTGGGTTTTTAAATGCATATTTGGTGACATGTAGGGTCCAAGCTCAACTGATGTGCTACACACATACCTTTAATTAATAGCAAATACGCTTAGAAATATACATCACAAGGTACATTCTTTTTTACCAGGATTCAAAATAATTATTGCATTAATAAGCAGTCATTTTGATGCTAACCAAATCAGTGATACAGACATTTTTGTGTGCTAATTCTTCACATACTTCAGCCATTAAATTTGGAATGCCATTTGTAATTTCATATTCATTTGCCTGTTGAAACAGAATGAGTTAAACTGAGCATACATTTGGTATAAAACGTTTTTGTATTTTTAGTAACAGCGTCTTCTTTACTCCCAATAGATCTCTTTCTTGGCTCATCTACCACCTTTGGGTCTTGGAGTTTACCAGCTTTTGGAAGTCCAGAGTTCAGAAACAACTTTAGCAGACTATGATATATACGTGAGTGGAAGGAACAGTGTGCAGGAGAAGCCAGACAGAATTTTCAAGATAAAAGAGATGCCGAATTCTGTGGATAATATAATCTTAGAAAATTCTTATATGAAATTGTGGTTTTCTGGAATGTCTGGACTACTGGAGGTATATTACATTATAGTTCAAAACAGTTTTGTTTTTTTAAGAACTTTTGTTCTTACTTGTGGAAACCTAACTGTGCCAACTATTTCAAACATGACTCTCTATCTGTAGAAAATAAATACAAAAGAAGATGGTAAAAATCATCAAATGAAGGTGGAGTTTGCTTGGTATGGAACTACGAGTAACCGGGATAAGAGTGGAGCTTACCTCTTCTTACCAGATGGAGATGCCAAGGTAAAACTTCTGTTTGCGCAGAGATTCTAATCTTGAAGTAACCTGAAGCATTCTATAAATGCAGCTTAGAAAAACAAGTTTTCAGCAGCATTGAGATAAATCTGTGTGGTTGGAAATAATCATGTCAGTTATTGAAATGATTGACAGAACTTCACACTTCATAATCCTTGACTTAGATTAAAATAAAAAGGGGGAAGGAAAAAAGAAGTATTAACTTGAAAGTGCAAAAATATACAGAATATTTACGATTCACCAAAAAATTTAAATAAGATGGCATCCTTGCAAAAAATTCAGTGATATGTGACCATTCACACTCTTAATAAAATCACTTGCACTTCATATGGTGAACAGTATCAGAGATACTGATTCATTTCTTCACTTTTCTGATTCTGATGATTTTTTGAATGTGAAGAAGGAGCTTCCAGTTTGGAGTGTAGTATTTGTTAGCTGGGATTAGCGTATGTAGTTTAATGTAGTAGTTAAAATGCAGAGTCCCGGCTGATGAGTGTACACACAGAGTAGCAAGCATCTGTTCTGATTAAGTAGTCTAGGGTTATCAGTATTTTTAGCTGGATAATTATTGGAGGGCAACAGCATACTCCTATTAGTTTTCAAATTGGAGATTCAGAAGTTACAGTGTTCCTGTACTGGCTTTATGTAACCATAAGAAATCTATTGTACCACTTTTGGAATTCTTTTTTAGAATACTTTTTGGTATTTCAGAAAACAAATGATAAAAGTAATAAACACCTTAAAGAACCTAAGTAGTTTGCAGAATATTTCCTCTGCCCAGTTTCTTCTGGGGAAAGTAAAGTTCCATGTATTCCATGGAAAGTTCCTTGTAAAAGTTCCATGTAAATTTCTCGCTACAAGAAGGACATGGAGGTGCTCGAGAGAGTCCAGAGAAGGGCAATGAAGCTGGTGTGGGGTCTGGAGGACAAGTCTTACGAGAAGCGGCTGAGGGAGCTGGGATTGTTTAGCCTGGAGAAGAGGAGGCTCAGGGGAGACCTCATCGCTCTCTATAGGTACCTTAAAGGAGGCTGTAGAGAGGTGGGGGTTGGTCTATTCTCCCATGTGCCTGGTGACAGGACAAGGGGAAATGGGCTAAAGTTGCGCCAGGGGAGGTTTAGGTTGGATATTAGGAAGAACTTCTTTACCGAAAGGGTTGTTAGGCATTGGAATGGACTGCCCAGGAAAGTGGTTGAGTCACCATCCCTGGAGGTCTTTAAAAGACGCTTAGATGTAGCCCTTAGTGATATGGTTTAGTGGAGGTCTTGTTAGTGTTAGGACAGAGGTTGGACTAGATGATCTTGGAGGTCTCTTCCAACCTAGATGATTCTGTGATTCTGTATAAGGCAAACTTGGATTTCTGTGTTGGCCCCTCCAGGAGATAAGTAAGGGTGACTATTCTGTTTTTACTTATGTGTGTATATCAGAAGTGGACAGAACCACTACCTTTCCCTCTAACAGTCTCTTATAGAAGCATGCCTTTTGAGATCTGTCAGTTGGAAATTTTCAGTCATTTAGTGTATTTAGTCCCATAATTTTTTTGTATCAGTTATGTTCAACAGGGCTCACTAACTCTTAAGTTTTAAATGTCAGTGCTTTTGGTTGGTAGATACCAGAACAAAATGTAAATACAATCACTTTTTTTATTCTTTTCAGCAGCTACTAGTTCAAACTTTAACTAGTTTTATTTTAGATGCTACTTCATCTTTTGCTTAGAAAAACAGTAATCTGTAAAAAGTGTACACATAAATCCAAGCACAGTTAGAAAATAAGGTACACACTCAACTTTCATGATCAATGAAATAAAACTACATTTTTATGTAACATTATAAAGGGTGGTACGTTCGGCTTTTGTAACTTCTTGTACTATAAAAATGAAATCATGATACTTCTAAAAATTCTGCTTTTGTTAGTATACCATAAGGCTCATTTGGCTGGAATTTTAATAACATTGATTAAATTATCCTACTGGGAAAAACAATGGAATTCTGTAGTAGTTTCTGAAACAGTTTGAACTAATGGTTTCTGTCTAAAAGAAATGCCATCTGTTCACAGCTCTCAGTGTGAGGTGGGTTGACTAACACTTTCCAAGTCCTTGTGGGAAGTGGTGGTAGGATAAAGTACAGGCAGTTTTCTTGATTTTGGCTAGATGGTTATTCTTCTATTTTTTCCCCGGTATTATTGAAAAATTTGTGAAGAGCTATTGTATCCTGAAATCATAGAGTCATTTATTGAAAAAGACCCATAAGATCCAACCATCACATAACACTAAAAGACCACCACTAAACCTACCCAAGTGCCACACACACCTCTCTTGAATACCTCCAGGGATAGTGACTCTACCACCATCCTGGGCAGCCTGTTCCAATACTTAACCACCCTCTCCATAAAGAAATTCTTCCTGACATCAAATGTAAACCTCCCCTGGCACAAGTTGAGGCCGTTGCCTCATGTCCCATCACTTTCCACCTGAGAAAAGAGACTGACACCCTCCCCGCTTCAACTTCCTCTCAGGTAGTTATAGAGAGCAGTGAGGTCTCCCCTCAGTCTCCTCAAGACTAAACAGTCTCCCTCACTTCATAACTCTTCGTCTCTAGTCCCTTCACCAACTTTGTAGGTCTTCTCTACACACCCTCCAGCACGTCGATGTCCTTCTTGTAGTGAGGGGCCCAAAACTGAACACAGTACTTGAGGTGCAGTCTCAGCAGCACTATGTACAGGGGGACAAACCCTTCCCTAGTCTCACTGGCCACACAATTTGTGGTGTAGGCCAGGATGCCATTGGCTTTCTTGGCCACCTGGACACTTTCTTGGCCACCTGGACACACTGCTGTCTCGTGTTCAGCTGGCTGTCGGCCAGCAACCCCAGGTCCTTTTCTGCTGGGCAACTTTCCAGACACTCTTGCCTGGGCCTGTACTGCTGCATGGGGTTGTTATGACCCAGATGCGGCACGCGGTGTTTAGCTTTGTTGAATGTCATGTAATGGGCCTTGGCCCCACGGTGCAGCCTATCCAGATCCTTCTGCAAAGTCTTCTTGCCCTGAAGCCTATCAACATTCCCACCCAACTTGGTGTCTTTGGCAAGCTTACTGAGGGTGCACTTGATCCCCTCACCAAGATTGTTGATAAAATATTAAAGAGAACTGGCCCCAGTACTGAGTCCTGGGGAACATCACTTGTGACTGGATGCTAACTGGATTTAATTGCATTCGCAATGACCCTTTGAGCCCAGACAGTTTTTTTTCCAACCAGACAGTTCATCCTTCCAAGCTGTGAGCAGCTCATTTCTATAGGAGGAGGCTGTGAGAAACAATATTGAATGCCGTGCTGAAATCCAAGTAAACAACATCCACAGCCTTTCCTCCATCCATGAAGTGTGTCATGTTGTCGTAAAAGGAGAGCAGGTTAGTCAGGCAGGGCCTGCCTTTTGTAAACTTGTTCTGACTGGGTCTGACCATCTGTTTGTCCTTTATGTGCCGTGTGAATGCAGTCAAGGTGATCTCCATGATCTTTTCTGGCACCGAGGTCAGACCGACAGGCCTATAATTCCCTGGATCCTCCTTCTTGCTCTTCCTGTAGATGGGCATCACATTTACCAACCTCCAGTCATCTGGGACCTTCTTGGTTAGCCAGAACTGATGGTAAATTTTTGAAAGTGACTTGGCAAACACTTCTGCCATTTCCTTCAGCACCCTTGCGTGGATCCCCTCTGGCCCCATAGATTTGTGAGTATCCAAATGGTGTAGTAGTTTGCTAGCCATTTCCCCTAGGCTCACAAGGGCTTCATTCAGCTTCCTGTTTCTGACTTCCAGCACAGTGAGCTGGGTACCCTGACAAGAAATAGATTTATTAATAAAGACTGAGGCAAAAAAGGCATTAAGTACCTCAGCTCTTTCCTCATCTCGTGTCGGTTTCCCCCCACATCCAATAAAGGGTGGAGATTCTCCTTAGAACTCCTTTAGTTATTTATATTTTTATAAAACATTTTTTTATTGTCTTTCAGTTTAGTAGCCAAGGTAAACTCTATCTGGGCATTGGCCCTTTGAATTTCCTCCCTGCAGAACCTCAAAACATTGTTGTAATCCTCCTGAGTTTCTTGTCACTTCTTCCAAAGGTCATAATTTTTTTTTTTCTCCTGAGTTACAAAAGAAGCTCTGTTCAGCCAGACAGGTCTTCTTCTCCACTGTCTTGCCTTTTGGCAAATAAGGACAGCCCACTCCTGCGCCTTCAAGATTGCAGTCTTGCAGAGTGTCCAAGAATGTTCTTGAACCCCTTTGCTCCTTAGAACTGCCTCCCAAGGGACCTTTAAATTAATTCATTATGTATTCTGCTATGTATTAAAGATATGTCAATTTATGATGACCTACTCACTCTATAACCATGTTCAATACCAATAGGGAATAGAACAAAACAGTTTTTCCCAAAGAGTCATATGCTGACTGTTTCTGGGATCAATGTGAGAGGTTCATTTTCTTTAAGATTTTTTTTTTTTCAGAAATAATGTAGACTTTTCTGATAGGCCCACAATGGGGAAATTGCAATTCTCCCTCAGGTAACTGTGTCTATGAACACGTTTGTACTGTGGGTGCTTATGTACTGCATGAAAATATAATAACAGATGTGCTTTATCCTGCAGAATCTTTAGTGCTGAAGCTTTTCTCCATGTCCTATTCCCCTTCACACTTTGTCTCCATGATTGGACTTCCTTTACTGATTATGGTTCTTGGCTTGTATAGCTAAAGTTGTTACTAGTTTTAAAAAAACATTTTTTCGTTACAGATCCTTTTGTATATTTATCAGGCCTACCTGTTGCTTCTACTTGTTTGTGCTATCTAACTGCTTGGCTTTCAAGTCTAAAAGATAATGTCATCTTTTTGCATTTTTATTGGCCAGATAGTCCACTGCACAAATGGAGAGACTGTCCATTTAGAAAATGCCACTGTATATGCCTTTAGATCTCGTATCTCAAAAAACAGAGGACCCTCATTCAAGCACAGAATCCTGTTTTTTAGTGCTTTCTGTGTTTTTACATGACTGATAACAGGAAAAGGATAGTATGCAGGGACAATTAGCTGGAGGGTGCTCACATGACTCCAGTATCAGCTGCATCTGAAATGTCTGTTCTCTCCTTGGTGCTACACGTTTCCCTCAAGCATCACAGCTATCATTTAGAGGTCTGCCCCAAGTGGTGTTTTTTTTTTTGTTTGTTTGTTTTTGGAGATGTAAAATGACTGCTTTCTCTCTTATGCTATGTAATCCTTTAAACAGTTCTTGAGAGGTCATAGCATTTTACTTTTCCCAAAACATTAGTATAATCTCAGGCTCTGCCAAATTAAGGGTAATATGCTATTGAGAAGACACTTTTCATGAAGACTTCAAATTCTTGATTTAAATCTCAAATATATCAAGAGCAATTCAGTCTGTGCTGGAAAACTTTCCTCTGGGTATTTTTGATGTGGAAGTCGAACTGTGTGTTGTACTGCCAGAAGTTTCTAGGCCACAATAAGACTGTTGGTAGTATTTAGTTGTCTGCAGGTGGAAACTTTCATTGACCATGCTTCATGCATTCAAGCTGCAATATGTCATACCAGCTTCTACACAAGCCAGTAAACATGTATGTGAAGGCAAGTCTTCAGTTATCCCTTAAATACTTTGGCACACAGTTGGTACCAGGTAGTTTAAGGTATCTTAGGGAGCTATGGAATGCTATTTTGCTCCAAATTGTCTCCCTTAAAATTTCTACCTCACTATTTATTTATTTTTTCATTCCAAGGGCAAGTTGTCATGTTTCTTTCGAATATGAGTACTGAAAAATGGTTTCTGGACCTTTTGACCCATAGTTCTTCTCCTGTTTCTGAAAATACAGCCTTCCAGGCTTAACAAAACTTGCCACAGCAGGCTGCTGAGTCTTATACATTGAATTCTACTGATAATGAGGGAAACAGATACTATAGCAACTATTCATTTTAACTGTTTAAGAAGTGGAGTCTTGAGACCGGTTATGAGACCCAAATATTTTTATTCCAAATTTAGTCATAGAGTAATCATAGTATTGTTCATGTTGGAAAGTCATTTAGTCCAATTTTCCAGACAAGGCAGCGTAAACACTGAATTCAAACCAGAGATTTGTCCAGTCAGTTTTGCAAATGGCATTGTCATTGTTTGCTCCCTTCACTTAGAAAGGAAAGTGATTTGTGTCTGAACAGCAAGAGTCTTATTTCTGCAGCTCAGACTTTCACATGAAAATTGTCTTTGTTTTTCAGAGTAGGGATCTGTTCAGTGGCCTCTGTGCATCTCTCTAGGGATATTTACGATGGTACTAGACTAATTGTACATAAAGAAGTTCTCCTGTTAAAAGCCTGATTCATTGAAGTATTTAAGTATTTTCTGTGTGGCAAACCAGGTCACTATCTCTTTACAGGTTCTGAACTCGGTGTATCTCCAGATGGCTATAAAGAAATCATTTTAGAGGATTAGTGCTTTTCTAAGACTTCCGTGTGCCCTCAGTACCATACTTGTTCATCTTTCCCATTTCCCCAACAATCAAGAAGCAGCAGGCATCTTTGAGGACTCAGTATATATGATATATCCACTGATGTAGCAAAAAACTTGTCTACCCCCTAAAACCTCATGCCAGCAAGTGCTTTTGGAACTCCCAAACTCCTCTTTTGGAAGAGGAACTCCCCTTCCTTTTTTATCTTTACCTCTCACTATGTCCAACTGAGATACTTGCAAACTTGGTTTTAATACATATCTCTCAATGCATGTGCTAGTGGAACCACAAATTCAGATTAATAAATAAATAAATAAAATCCTTAATTTCTGACAACATATGCAAAATATAAATGTAGCTTTTGTAGCAAAATCTCAGAATCTGAGAGATGTTAAATGCATCTCATTTCCGCTTTCTGCTGGTATTGGAACAATGCATTTTCATAGTAGTTATCAATGTCACCATCATGTTTTATGTTAACAAGCTATGTTAATACTAACTTTTGTGCTGATTTCCTCCAGGTATTTATTATTTTTTACTTTAAAAAGAATTACTTTGGGAAATGTTTGCTTTTTGTAGTAAGTACATAGCCTTTTTTGTTCCTTTATCACTCATGCAGCATCTCTCCATTTTGCTGGTTTGGTGCTGAATGGCTCACAGAGCTGCAATGGACTGGTCCTAGTGAGAAATGTTCTTTCAAACAATAGAAAGAAGCCCATAAGATAAGTGTTACTTTGCTAACAGAATGTAATTGGCAATCTGCTGTTGATATAAGAAGTGTTCTCCTATGCAATAATTGGTAAGGGCATTTGTTTGGCCTGAAGACCTCAGGTTTCTCCAGGTTATTTTCTGAGAGTTCCTTTAGTTGTTGTTTCAGTCTTCGCCAACTCGAGGATCTTTATATTGCCCTGACCTGCAGGGAAGATTTTGAAGGGTTTGATTATTCCACTTTCTTGGCATTGATGCAGTTCCTATGTGGTATTCTAATCTAAACACCTACTTTTAGGAGCAAGTAGTCACAGGTTAAGTGAGTTTGTCTTCTCTACTTATATGTGATAGATAAGGACTAAGGAACTAATTCCTCTACTGGACTCTTGTACAAAGTATTACTATAGTTGATAGCTACAGAATTGCCTCCTGGAGCTCTGGCAAAGTTTTTGTTAAACATTTTTTCTGGAGCTTTAAGAATAAACGTGAATGGAAAGGCAGATTTTTTAGCCTTTGAGAGTCTTGTTCACTTCCTTCTTTTATGCAATACCTCTTGAAATCTTCTCTGTGAAAATACATATAGTTATATGCTCAAAGAAGGAGGCTGGGCAATCTCCAGCACAAATACAGGCTGGAAGGTGAATTAGTTAAGAGCAGCACTGAGGAGAAAGACTTTGGATTTTTGATTGATGAAAAAATGAACATGAGCCAGCAACGTACGTTTGCAGCCCAGAAAGTTAACCATATCCTGGGCTGCTCCAAAAGAAGAGTGGCCAGCAGGTTGAGGGAGGTGATTCTCCCCGTCTTCTCTGCTCTTGTGAGATCTCACACAGAAAACTGCATTCAGCTCTGGGACCCACAGCATAGAAAGGACATGGACATGACCTATTGGAACAAATCTAGAGGGCCACAAGGATGGTCAGAGGGCTGGGGCACCTCTCCTATGAAGACAGGCTGAGAGGGTTGGGGTTGTTCAGCGTGGAGAAGGCAAGGCTTTGGGGAGACCTCAGTGGTCTTCCGGTTACCTAAAGGGGCCTGCAAGAAAGCTGGGGAGGGACTCTTTGTCAGGGGGGAGGGTAGTGATGGGACAAGAGGTAATGGTTTTAAACTGAAAGAGGGTAGATTGTTAGATATTTGGAAGAAATTCTTTGCTCTGAGGGTGGTGAGGCACTGGAATAGGTTGCCCAGAGAAGCTGTGGATGTCCCATCCCTAGAAGTGTCCAAGTCCAGGTTGGATGGGGCTTTGAGCAATCTGGTCTAGTGGGAGGTGTCCCTGCCCGTGGCAGTGGGGTTGGGACAAGATGATCTTTAAAGTCCCTCCAACCCAATCCATTCTACGATATATCTGTAGTTCTTCTATGACATGTTGTGTCTTTTGTGCATGTAATTGTGATTTCCTGTCTTTCTCAAGATAAATTTGATCTTTGTTGTCCTTGCTTGAGAAGGAAGAACATGCTCTGTCCTTCTGACAGTTGTGCATGTAGGAGAAGGATGGTCACCCTTTAAGAACTTTCTGTTTAGATTTCTCAGAATAATGTGGTTTTCAAGGTGTTTTTGTTTGTTTGTTTGTTTGTTAATGAAGTCTTTATTTAATGCTATTGCCCTGTAGTAGTTTTGTAGTTGTTGTTGTATTTTCCTTCCTTTGGGCTTTGCGTATACTTAGTATTTAACCCATTTTTACCTTTTATACACTGTATAGCATATGTAGTTCAATTTGGAATAATCTGTTTTTGAAAATGTCATTGTTTGCTTAGCTGAGACTTGGAATAGTTGTGACTACATGGAGTACTTAGATGCACATTCTGATATATCTTTGAGAGAGGAACCATGCTTCCACTTGAGGTTTCTTATCTGTTCCCCGCTCTACCCTGAGTTCTAGGGGGCTCCCCAGTTGAGGCAACTGTAGCTGCATTTGATGAAGAGAGTTTCCCCTTTCTTCTACTTTCAAAGAGCTATGCAAGCTGATCCTTAAAACAGTACGGTTGAAGCTTTCGTCATGCAGTTTGTACCACTGATACAGTAAACTGTGAGCAAACAAAACAGACAAACCATCTGTCATACGTTATGAAATTGTGATGTTTGATAGCTAGTTAGGAAGTATAATTTTGCTAGCATAAAACTGAATTCAGATAGTTGCAGTAATAGTACATTATTGTGTTTGTCTGTAGGTCCTGTATACATTAATCCTCATAGAATACCACTGAGGTGTGTAATGATGCTTATCCTAACTTTAGCTAAAGAAAAAGTGAACCTTTAAAGAAAGCTTGGTGAATTTTGGACTAGGAGTGATTTTCTTGTTTGTTTTTTACCTCCAACATTTCAGACTGTGTAGGTGCAGTATAACAGTTATTAAAAACAACAATATTTAACAATTATTAAATATTTTGATTTATACACACAACTTTAATAAAAAAAAAATAGCATAATTGTTCTGTCTATTTTCTTTTTGTAGCCTTATATTTTCACAGATCCACCTACTGTAAGAGTTGCTCATGGAAAGATTTTCTCAGAAGTTGTGTGTTTTTTCCACCATGTGATGCATACCATGCGACTCTATAATGTCCAAGGTAAGAATTGTGAAGCTGTCTGAATCACTGGATTCTTATTGCTATGGTCTTGGACCCTACCTGTCTTTGCAATGTTTAAGTGCATTTCTGACCTATTAGAGAATTATTCAGATTGAGATCTTCACTGAGTCCAGTGCAATCAATATGATCCTTTTCTGAGCCTTAAGCCAGTTATTACGCTGATACTCAACAGATTTGTTGGAGATCATTCGATATTAGGAAATCTTATAGTATAAATTACCTACGGGTGTTCCCAAACTTTACTGAACCTTCTGAATGGTATACATAGCTGCAAATTATGAAAATGAGGAAAAACTCTGCAAAAGTATCTTGGTGGTTTAAAAATGTTACTTTCCTTCATAGCTTCAGACTTATTGGTGGAAGTACAACATCATCTTCTCTAAGGTCACAAAGAACGGCAAGTGTTTTGTAAGCAGCGTTAATAGTTAGGTCTGTTTTATTGTTTTATTCCACAACTGCACATGTGCTTTAATGACCTGTGAGCTTCCACTGTATGTCCTTTACCTGCTCGGCAAAGCTCATGACAGCATTGTCTGTGTCTGAGGGGCACCAGCACTGAAATCTGGCTTGTTAGCTTATATATCAGTTTTGGTTGCTTTTCCTTCGGTGAGGCTTTTAATTTTTCTCTTCTGTTCAGCTACTGTTTTCCCAGAAAGTTCTAGGAAAATAACAACTTTGGAAGCTCTGGTCCCTTCCAAATTTGATGGTGAAATTGGCCAGTAAGAAGTGTAAAAGACAAAGGTGCAATTGTATAAATTTGCTGTAGAAATTTGACTTGAAATGTTTAAATATGCATTTTTAGTTGTTCATCTATTTTTATTTACTCTGCTGGTGGTTTCTGAAATACAGAAGCATTGCTTAATATTTCCAATAGTTGAGGTAACTGAAACATACTCATATTGTTACTACTTCTACTGTAGATGCCAAAATTGTCAATTTAGTTTTGAAAATCTTATTTATCATATTTGTTTCTGTACACCCTCTGAAATGCACAATAGATCTATAATGTACTTAATCTTCCTATTTCTCGTACATTTCAAAAAGAGCATGGCAAATAGTACCTAATTTAGTCACACAGAACTGACCCGTTTGATTTTTTTTTTAATTTTTTAGATCGTAGTATGGTTGTCTTCAGAACGTACATTGATTCAGATGCCTCCTTTTTTATGATATGAATGCATACTTCGAAGTTTGAAGTTGCTAGAGTTTACCAGTACGCCATGTAACATTTCATTAACTGATCAGAGTTTACTTAACAGCTCTTTGGATATAGTAATTATAGATTGGACTCCAGATCACATCCCTTACTGAATACAAGCAAAGATGTTGTATAGTAAGATGTTGCAGAAGATTCTGAAGAGAAATGTTTACACTCAGGATACTTTTATGTAACCAATAAACCAAGGGGGTGATGACCTTGAAGTCTAGATGTACTGGGTTGCCAAATATGTATGAAGGAAGTTTTTTTGCTATGTGGGTTTCAGTAAATTAAACTGCCTAGTAAGGAGGGAACTTAGATAAGAAGGATGTTTAATGTAGTAAAGGGAAGGGAAAAAGCCTGAATGAAAGTCTCTCCTTTGTCTTGGGTGAGTCTGTTTTGGAACATTTTTTCTTTGTAATATTCACTTTTCTTTAATTTGTCAGTAAGTGCCTGGTAGAAATATTATACTTCTGTTTCACAGATCACAGGAAATGGCTTATCAGTAAAAATCACTTGCTAGCCAATTCCTAACACACAAAGTTTTATTTTATTTTGAGTGCATTAGTTAGTTTTCTTGTATTCTTTACCATTTCCAATTCATCACACTGTTTTCAGTAATTACATCATTACCTATCCCCTCATTACCTATCCCCTCATCTTTCCAGCTGTTACAAAGAGCATACAACTATTTTATACTCTTCCTCTTTACTTTTATTGTGTGTTTTTATTTAAATTTCTTTATATAAAATGGCATTTTTCAAAGTTTAAAGATCGAGTTCACATCGTTGTTGTACTGAAGTCAGTTTCCTGGGCTTTATAAGAAATGCTATATGTATTGCATTACTTTATTTAAAAGAATGTGTCTTGAAGTCTTACTAGATCTATACAGTAACAAAGTAAGTGGACAGAAATATACACGTGCATTTGTATGTTATATTTTGCTATTAAATAAAGACATGATACTCCTACTGTAACCTGCCTGCTTGCAAGGGGATGCAAAGCCTGACCACGTTGCTAATCCAGCTGACAGGAGTTCTGAGTCATACAGCTTCTTCAGCAGTTTTGGTGAAAAAATGCTTTATCTACTGCCTTTATACTTCTGGTTATTTTGAGCAGGGATTCATCTGGCTTGACAGTTTTGTTCAGTAATTGAACAGTGAGTGAATTTTAAATGCTTTTTCTGTTTCCATTGGCATCTGTTGTTGAAACCAGCATAATTTTGTTAATATTTTTATCAGAGGCTTCTTAGGTTTCATTATCTTCCGTAACTGTATTTGTGCATTAGCTCAACTTATGCAGTAGGGAAGAGCTGAGTGTAATTCCTGCTCTAGTAATTTTAAAACCATAAACCAAAACACTGTATTGTACATCCTCATGCTTTAATGGTCCTACTTCACGTTGGAAAAGCCATGACTAAAAGCATAAAAAATGGAGCATGTGGATCCACTTTTCACAGACTAGGTCTGGGAAAATAGAATTATTTAAACCAAATATTTTTCAGTTAACACTGTGGTATAATAGCCCTTGATAAATATTAGCATTTTAACAGCTGCTGGTACTGTTGCAGCTGGCTGGAGATTTTAAGAAAAAAAGTTGAGTAAACAAATACAGACTTTAACACCTTTCTCATTCAGGTGATAAAATCACAACCCTTACTATATTATACATATCAAATAACAGCATAAAAATTGAAGAAAGTAGACACTTTCAGCATTCTAATCTTGAAAGGTTCAGGGTGTTTAAGAATTTGTTAAAGTAAGGACCTTCTTAATGAGCATTCTGTCATGTTCTCGAACAAAACTCCAAACAATACTGGAAAATTCTGAATTTAGAAATAAAAAAAGGTTGCGCTAGGGTTTGTGAGCTTAGGAATCTAGGAATTTTTGAAGATCTTTTGCCCTCTTACATAAGATTTGACTGGTTAGGAGCCCAAACTGTGATAATCATGCCACCTGGGTGAATTGGCATAAAGTCAACTGTTGAAAAAAAGGAGGAATTTAGAAGCTAAAGTTTTAAATACAATCTATTGAATTTTACAGAAGTAAGCTAATCATTTTTTCACTTTCTACCATTCTTTGTTTACAACCTGTCAGGCAAGCGCAATATAATTTCATGACTACAAAGAGAAATTTTATTTCTCCGTTCTGTTTGGCACATCCCTTTTTCAACTGCTAGTTCCTTTAGACTACAGAAAGGGTAGAGGTGGTCATACGGAATGATAGTGTGATTCTAGTCCAAACTCTGTCCTGAACTGTTTAAAACACTCAGATTATTATAAAAGGTATGTAACTTTCAATGTGAGGCACTGGAAAAATCTTACTGAGCATCTGACTGCATTGTCAGATATTTAATTCTTCCTTTGATAAAATGGGCATCTGTTGACAGCTAATGAAGACTTACATCCCAGTTGTGGTCTTATCAGTGTGCAGTTTTGTATTTCATTGTCCTTATGGAGGATTTCTGTTTTAGTTAAAACAAACAAGCAGCTTGCTGCTTAGTAGAAGTTGTTGTCAAGAGGCTGTGAACAGATCTTGTTCCATTGTATTAGCTATTGTATTTAAAAGTTTTGTATTTCCTACTGAGACCCCATTGGTTTTTATCATGAATATTCTAATCATCAGAGTTCTGTTTCTGTTCTACTTCAGTGAAGGTTTCATATTGACTTTTTAATGAGTACTGAATTGGAAGCATTTGTATATCATATAGTACATAATTGAACTGGTTTCAAATATCTGTTTAAATATAAAAAGGAAAACTAGCAGGGGAAAACTAGATCGCTGTGTTTTGGGAGCACTGGAAATCTTATATATGTGACAATAGCTTTTAAAAATTGAGATATTTTTAAAGCATCTTTTTCATGCAGGTTTGGAAGGCCAGTCTGTTGAAGTTTCCAATATTGTGGATATTAGAGGAGAATATAATCGTGAGCTTGCAATGAGAATTTCATCTGACATAAACAGTCAAAATAGATTCTATACTGATCTTAATGGATATCAGGTAATTATTCTCTCCTAATTATAAAAGGCTAGGGTATCAGTTTTGACTAATTTTAAAGAATGAGTCATATTAACCAAACTCTTATGTTAAAGTCCATTATTCATTTAAACAGGAAAGGGCTTTTAAAAAGTAAAAAGTTTTTCCCAAGTAAAAACTTTGGTTTAGATCAGATGAAGTAGCAATTGTTTTCTTTCAAGGAAATTATAAAGTTTGTTAAATATTTGTCTGTATCCTTTTTAAGAAAAGAATTGTAATACAGCAAGCTATGGTATGCCATTTTGCAGTTGTCTGTATACCTTCATGCCTTTTCACCTTCATCTGTTTAATTTGAGTCCTTTGGGTAGTCAAACTCAAGACAAATATGTACTGCCCAGTAACTCAGACATACAGAACAACTTGGTCCTGTCGTGGAAGTAAGAAAATAATGCACTTTTGGAGTGTAATAACTTAATCTATTGGTAATGCATCTGATGAAATAGCATGACTATTTTTCTTAACTTGGACTTTGCAGCACAGACAATAGAAAGCATATTTTCTTTTCCTAACTTTGCTTCCTTGTTAAAAATAGGTATTACAAATACTGAAATACAAATACTGAAAAGCATACCTGCTGAGTAAGAGACTGCTGTTTTGCCACTTGTTGTCTAGTACTGCATTTTGCTGGAGACACCAAAGTGAACATTTAAATGTGAAAATAATTTTAATACTACTATTCATTCCTCATGTACCATTCAAGAATTTCACTAGCACTTCAATAAGTTCCCATTATAAACCAATTCCTTTTCTGCTACCTTGAATCTATTCACTGCTGGCTCTCTAGAGGAGAAAAAAAATTCTCTTATTCTATAACTGTTAATATTCTTTTTTTTTTTTTCTCTGTGTGCAGGTTCCCTTGATGAATCTTTCAGTTTTTAAAGAATATTATTTGATCTAAAAGTACATTGAAGTTATCATTTCCAAAGTGGTAGTTTTAGCCACAAATCTCTAAAAAGCTAAATAATACAGTTGAATGAATACTTTGGTGCTAGTTGTCAATCATTGCTTCCAAAGCACATGGGATTAATGTCTGAAAAGGTCTTTGAAATTTAAACGCATTAAAAATAAAGTATTTTATTGAAGTCCTTGTTCATACTCCAGATCCAGCCCAGACTGACGATGAGCAAATTGCCTCTTCAAGCAAATGTCTATCCTATGACTACAATGGCTTATATCCAAGATGTTGGTGTTCGTTTGACACTTCATTCAGCTCAGTCTCTAGGTGTTGCAAGCTTGAAAAATGGTAAGCATAAGGTGATGAATATTATAAAGGTCTATGCTTCATGATTATCTGAAATAGTTCATTCGGAGATTATCGTACCTACCAGTCTATGAAGAAAGCAAATAAGTTTCTCCAGCTTTGACCAGTTCTAAAATATGTCCACAGAGGAAGAGCTGGAGGTTTTTCCTACATGAGATTCTGTCATCTAAATTGGAAGACCTGTCTCAAAAATGAGTCAGAGGAAAGAGATTATGAAAAAGACTGTTTTGGTTTAACCTGGCAGGCAGCTAAGCACCACAGAGTGTTTGCTCACTCCCCTACCCACCCACAGTGGAATGGGGGCAAGAATTGGAGGAAAAAAATGAAAACTTGTGGGTTGAGATAAAGACAGTTTAATGGGACGGGAAAAGGAAATAATAATAATGATAAAAGAATATACAAAGCAAGTGATGCACAATGCAATTGCTCACCACCTGCTGGCTGATACCTAGCCCGTACCTGAACAGTGCCCCACCCCAGTCAACCACCCCATATTAATCGTTCAACATAACGTCACGTCCCTTGGCCAGCCTGGGCCAGCTGTCCTGGCTGTGTCCCCTCCCAGCTCCTGGTGCACCCTGAGCCACCTCGCTGGCAGGGCAGCACAAGAAGCTGAAAAGTCCTTGGCTCTGTGTAAGCACTGCTCTGTGGCAACTAAAACATAGGTATGTTATCAGAACTTTATAACATGAGAAAATTATTCTCATCTTATATCCAAAACATGGCACCATACCAGCTACTAGGAAGAAAATTAGTTATATCCCAGGCAAAACCAGGGCAATGATGAAATGAGCTATTAATTGTCAGAACCAGATATTTTTCACCCAAGAATTCTGATGGAACTCAAGGATGGAACAGCAACATTAAGCTGTTTGTACTCTTTTGTACTCCTCTGGCGTTGATAGTGTCTTTTGGTTTGTTTGTTACAAGGTGGAGAGTTTAAGGTCCAGGTGACATAGCCTAACATTCCTATCAAGGAAAACAATAGCTGCTTTTCTGAAAGCCTAGAATGAGTGAAATAAAGAATAAAAATTACTGTAGTAAAAAACCAACGTAGTTCTTTTAAAGCAAAATCATAATTCACAAATTTAATGGAGTTCTTTGAAAGAGTTGATGAATATGTTGACAAGAAAAATCAATTCACATTAAGAATTTCATAAGGAACTCAGTCTTGTTGCTCACCGCAGAGGAAGCTATGACAAATGGCTTTGAGGGATGGAAGCGCAGTTCAGTTGTTCACTGTCTATACCATTACCAGAACAAGGAAGTATAAGATAGAAAGATGGAAAGTAGTGGACAACATAAGGCATAGAATTTTAGATGTATAACTACTAGGTGTAATATCTTGTAAGTTTAAATTTACATAGTTTTGAAAAGCTACTGAATGAATGCTTATAAATAAATAAACAACAGCCAACCAGAAACTATGCCAAAGCTTGCTTCCAAGCTTCTTTTTAGGAACTGTTATCTTAGTATCTGTTCTGACAAGACATAAATATTGTCCTAGAATGACAGCAATATTGTCAAGTCTTACTCATTTTAGGGCAAAGTGTTTTTATATGTTGGTATTTCCTGGTATTAGAACAAGATGGTTTGAGGGGTACACTTGTTTTTCATAATGCCAATCTTCCTTCATAGTTGTTTCCTCAATGTGATTTAGGTTTACACATCAGAAGCCAGTCTGTCTTGTGAGTTACGGCCGTTTCTCCTTCAGGAACCTTCTGTTTGACCTTGGCATGATATTGATGATCATTATAAAGAGTCTAGTCCTCATCAGTGATATGATCTGCCTGCTTGTGAATGATTGAAGGAGAAAGGAAATTTATTTGGCTAAAGGTTATGAATGTTCTAAGGCTTCTGAGGTGTCTTCCTTGCCTGAAACTCAAAATGGTGTAAAAATCCCATCTGCAAATGATAAAAAAAACTCATCATAGCAGTCTTAAATTTTTATTTATTTATGGTACTAGAGCCTACCAGAAGACTTCAGATATTGGTAGAGCTTGTGAGATGATTTAATTTATATCTAATTACTCAAGTGAGAATATCCTTTGCCATTCTTTAGCACATTGTTGACCCTCATTGTGATAGCAATACATGCAGTACATGCAGGTGTTTTTCTTTCCACTCACAAATCTGCTACCTAGGGAGTAAACCCCAAGAAAAGCAGAAGATTTTTAGATACTGTTGTGTTCTAACTTCTGTTGTTGTGACTTGTGACACAAGACAAATGAAAAGACCGCAGGTACTTTTTGGAGCATTTGTATTGTCAACATAAGAGACTACACTGTTGTTTTAAAAGTTTCGTTTCTTTAAGAAACAGGATTTTATAATGACACATAGCTAATGCATGACCTCATCTAAAATAACTGAAGAAAATAGCTTCAGTAACTTTAAATGGTCTTATTTTGGGGAATTACTTACTTAACCATTCAATATCAAGTTCTATCCTATGCAACCCTGTCTTTTTCAGTGAGTCAGTTCTAGGTTGTTTCAAGAATTTAAATTATTGACACAGCTACTTAAGGGAAAAGATATTGAACAATATTTACTTGTATAGTGTTTGTATCACTACTGTTGATTACAGAACTGCCTTGGAAATCTGTCTTATGTTTGGGTCAGTTAATCTGCATGTATGCTAGAACAAGTGTGCCTCTTGGATACCTTCTGTCACAAAGCAGCTATGATATGCCTAAATACCTTCAGGCAATGTACTTTTTCAGTCTGACTTACTTCTTTCAAAGAAAGTAGTGTGTATGATCCCTTGATGCTGTGCAACAGTGCTTTTCTCCCAGTACAGTGTGTCAAAAAGCTGTGGAAAAGCAGGAAAGAGAATGTAAAAAAAATAAATTTGCTGCATTTTTCGACCCCTTAGTTATACTTATCCAGGAAGCTGTTGATTGGCTATATCAAACCATTCCTTATTTTAGTCAGGGTGTCTGTGTTGTCTTGTATGTTTCAGGAAATAACTAGTTTGCAGTCATAGTAGAGGTAAAGGGCACATCCAGTCATAGTTATTCAGTGTGCCTTTTTTTTTCCTTACTTTTAGCAATGGAGGGACGGTTTGACTTGCCATTCTAGTTAACATGGGCCTGTACGCTGATGCTTTAAAAAGTCCATAATGGAAAATATCTACCTTTTGTTTTAAGACCACCTGATACAAGATCCAAAACACATTTTCTCATTCCTCTGTTGCTAGAAAAAAAATCCATTTGGCTTGATCTTGTGAGTGAACTTGGCAGCACTTAACATATACAGGCATTAATTAAATAGGTAATGGAGACTAAACAAGTCTTCAGAGGCTCATTTGCTTTGTAATAGTGTCTGTATTTGTTCTTCAGCAATCCTAGTCTCTGCATTACAGAAAGATGTGCAGCATGCAAGTCCACAAAGAGACCTACTCTTTCTTCAAGTCAGGAAAGTTAAGGGTAGTACTGTATAGCAATTCAGGTAAGTGTCAGGGGAAAACTGGCTTTTTGTGAGTATTGGTTTCAAGCCAGTTGAGGATGTTAGAGATTTTTTCCTCTTTTCCATTTATATCAAAGAGTGCAAGTTGTATCTCCCATACCTGTTAATGGCATTGACCATTGACAATTTTTAGCAAACTAGTATGCTACTCAAGTTAGCAACATGAAATATTTACTCTGTAGCCATTAGAAAAGGGGGTGAATGTATTAATCTCATCTGTTTTCATGAGGTAACATTTTATAAAAGAACTTTGATTCCCAAATTTCTCCTGAGTATATGTGGGACTACGTAATAAAGAACCAAAATGAAGCTTAAAGTTGTGAGGGCATGTCCAATGTTTCATGATACTTATTTTGAAGGTCCTTCAAGATCTTAAAGGGGTTCTGGAAGAAAAAAATCAAAATTACAGTTTAAGTAGGTGCTTTTAGTAGCACACTGAGAAATTTCTCAAGGCATAACTCACCATCTGAGTTTTATGTAAGCAGCTGAATATTTCTCACTTCCTGTTCTTGTACTAGAGTCAGTTTCTTACTATGGTTAGTAATTTATAATAATAAAAAAATATAAAAAATAATAATAATATAAAAAATAATAAAAATAATATAAAAAATAAAAATAATAAAAAAGTTATATAACTAACAGTTAACACTCATACTGTCAGATGATCCCAGCAGAATGGAGTTGGATTTCTCACTAGTCATCAGTCTTCAATATCAGCTCCTAAGAAACTTGATAAAAGACTGTAAAATACATAAGCTAGAACTTTATTCCTACATTTCTGTCTCTTTTCCCATTTGTGGGATTGGATGTGTCATTTTTTTTTAAATGTTAGATGTTGAACGTTGTTTGTCTTGGAAGTCCCATTCAGTTCTGCTCTAATTGACTACTGAGTGGTTTATCCTACATGCCATAAGGAAGACCACATCCAGATAGATGGTATGCACCACTGTCATTTAGAAGTGGCTTTTCCTGTAGTCTGGTGGATAATTAATGGTGTAGCAGTGATCAGTTAGGTCCCAAAGCCTACCAAAATACTTCTGTGTCATTTTAAGCCAGAAATTTCCCTATTTTTTATCCTTTGAACCAATTTGGAAATGTTTTTTTATCCAACTTCAATAGCAGGGATCATTTTGATTGTATTTTCTGTTCACGATCACCTTAAGCTTTCTTTTGTCACCCATCACTCATTCTAGCTTCTTAAAGAATGCTGAAAATGTGTTTAGGTAGTTTCAGAAAAAGTTTATCATAGATTTGTCCTTCTTACTGTGGTTCTAGCTTTTTTTCAGAGATTTACTATATTTGTCTTTCAGTCTGTGTTCGTGCTGTGTTCCACAAAAAACATCAATTTGAGGCACAATCCTAGCCTTATTCCATAGTACAAAATGGGGATTTTTGTTACTCATTTCCACTTGAATTCTGACTTGGGTACACAAAACCTGTTTTGTTTGTTTCTTTGTTTGTTGTTTTGTTTTCTGTTACTTTTCTTGAAGAAAAGTAAGAACAAGTATTTAGGAAAATTGGGTAAGTATTTGAAGAATATTGGAGAAGTATAAAGGAGACTGCCTTGCTAAACAGCCTTTTATTGTAGCTGAAATTGTACAATTCTTGTTTAGGAAACAAGTGTGTCAGTCTTGCCGTTTTATTTAGGAAACAAGTATATTTGTTTGAAGATTCAGTGTGCAAACACCATAACAGCCTTAATTACATGCCCTGGGCTGGTTTCCCTTTGGAGTTATAAACTTGAAAAGATGTGAACTTCGTCTTCCATAAGGCTATTTATGATTTAACATCATGATAATTGAGCTATTCTGAATGGCAGTGCTACAGTTTGGAATAAGCTCAGAAATTCATACTCGGTTTTCATCTGGTGCGAAGTATTTTCCTTCTCCCACAAGTGGGAAAGACAAAATCCAAGAAGGCGTGATTATCAGTATTTATTATTCATTTTACCTACTATTGTTTTCCTCTGCCTCCAACTTTAAAATAAACAAATAAGAAAAAAAAAAAAAAAAGGAAGAAATATATTTGGAATGTATTTGGGGTTTGCAGTCTTTTACACACATTTTTGTTAGATGAGGACAGTTACTTCAGTTAGAAGTTCTCTCCATACAGCTGCAGCTACCTGGGGTGATTCTTCTCTTGAAGTTTGATGCACCAAGTATACTTGTTACAAGTAATAGTTAACAGTTGTAACTTTTCATGCTAAATTTCAGTGTAGACTTCTAGGTTAAAAATTCACAGGACCTTCTGCTGAAAGGTATGCTAAAATTTTGGAAGGTTATAAACATCCAGAAGCATTAACTGTTTTCAAAATCAGTCCTAACAATATTGTTTCACTATTAGTCTTCTGTATGCAAGAGAAAAATTGGAATTTTTACAGTTTTATGTTTCTGGATTTTTTTTTCTTACATTTAATAGAAATCTAACGTCTTCCTATTACCAGTACAACTCTTATATTGCTTTTTCAGGTCAGTTGGAAGTAATCATGGATCGTCGACTTATGCAGGATGACAACCGTGGCCTTGGACAAGGTGTCCAAGATAACAAGATTACAGCTAACATCTTCCGACTTCTGCTGGAAAGAAGACATGGAACAGATGTGGTAAGAATCATTGTCTGGATTTTTCTGGCTAGTTAAGACATGAATGTTTATTTCTGTTTTAAAAGCAGTGAACTTAGTAAAGAAGTTATTCCACAAGCAGTGTAATTAAGAAAACATGGCTTCCTAGAGAATTCTGTGAAATTGCTTGTACATTATCAACATAAGGACTGCATCTTTCATTATTCCTCATACAAATACTTGCAGTGTTTTCCTTCTCACGCATCTACTTCCTGTTTTTGTCACCTGGGTAAGAGCTGGTATGTGTTGGGTAGGTTTGGGAGATTATATGTTTACTGATTGCATAACTAGCAAGCCAAGTAAAACAGGTAACTTGAGTTCGCACTTCAGCACGTCACTGAAGTGCTATTGTGAAAGTCTCTTCTTTAAGTAAGTGTTGGCTTTTTTTTATTTTTTTCTAGGAAGCTTATAAGAGATTCCTAATTAATGAGACTTCTGGTTCTTATCAGAGTTTAATGAAAGTGGAAAAAAGGTGAAAAATAATTTGGGATGAATAGATGGAACAAGAAGACCAAGCTTAGCTTTTTTTTAGGAAATAAGAATTAAGCAGAAATATGTAGATGCCAGACATAAACATTCCTACTTCACTATGATTTTGTGAAACTAGAGGCCATCTTGTTTTTTTTCTTGCATAGCTCATCCCGTTTCACCCTTTTATATATTAATCTTTTGAGTAACTTGTCAGTTTTTTTCTCTGTTCTTTGCATTTTTCTCTTTAATTTTTTTTCCTATCATTTGAAAAGGACAAAATGAGAAATACTTCTTCATACTGAGACAGTAGAATCATGATGACAGCACCAAGCAGATTTTAAAATCACAACATGGCTAAAGATGAGCAGTTGTATACTAAACTGCTAATGAATATGCAGATAAATTGGAATTAATTCTGTTTTATAATGGATATCATTAAGCACTGTGAGAGGATGATAATATCAAGCTTAAAGCTAATTTCCACCACTTAATGATTGACAGTTTTTTTCAGGTTGTACATGTCATTATGATTTTCTAGTTCCTCATCCTCTGTAACACAGGCAGCACATTAACTGCTGTTATCAGTGTGGTGTGGAAATATCTGAACCAGAAAGGAGCTAACTAAAGTCCTGGAAGCATTCTAGTTTTGACAGCAATGAGTGTTGCACAAGTTAATCTAACTTAGCAAAAAGAGACCTACAGGGAGATCTGCACTGCCACACTAAACTTTTTTTTTTTTTTTTTTTTTTGTACACAAGGTAATTTGTATTGTATTAGATTAAAATGTGAAGCTGCTAAATTAGAGTCATCAGACATGGAAAGCTATGTTTACATAGCAGATAATATGGAACAACAGGAGCAGATCAAATCAGTTAGTGCCATGGCACATGCATCTACACTGTGCAGTTTGGCTTTTTTCCATAGAATCATAAAATAGATACTTCTAGAAGTCATCTTGTCTAGTCCCTGCTCAAAACAGATCTACTTCTGTATCAGCATAGACGTAAAAACTATCCAAAGGACTAGTCAGTGATTTAAATTGTAATCTGATTCAAAGGCTAGAGCATAATTTCCATAGAACTCCGGGGGAATTTTTGTTACTTTCCTCTAAAAAAAAACTACTCCATGCGTGCTCTGACTCCTCTGCAAACTAATGCAGTGGGTGATTAAGTGTGGTTGACCAAAAGTTTACTTGCACAGCTGCTTCAGACCAAAATGTGCCTGTGGAAAGTAGTTTGAGGGTACCTCTACTGGAACATAGGCAGACTAAGCAACTCTGTTTAGGGCTATCAGGTTAGTGGAAGATGCACATTGTTTTTTGCATGTATTTACCAGCTTGCCTGGAATACCAATCAGACATCTGCACGAGGTAACAATATATTTCCCTTTTCTTTTTAAAATCAGTCAGAGTGGTGCTATTGTTTCAACTGATGCAGTGTGCACTACCCACAGGAGCCAAACTCTTAACAATGTGGGTTTTGTTGGTTTTTTGTTTGTTTTAAGGAAATACACAATATCTTTCTGGTGTTACATCTGGAATTCTCCTCTAGAGTGTTCTAGCTTTTTGTTTCTTGAAATTTATCTAAACATCTCTAATATTTTCTGATTCTTGCAACTTTCAGATGTGTTAACATAAGGAAGGGATAGTACTTCCCTTTCCCTCCATTTTGTAAAATATACAAATGCATTTTTAGTGCATTGCTACTTAGAAGGTAGTTGTTATAATAGCTTAATAATAGTCCTGTCAGAAAAAATTACAGAGAAATCGTATGCAGGTTATTTATGTGATGGACAGCAATGTGTGACTCATACACTGACCTTAATTTTGTTGTCAAGACCTATTTTTTTTTACTTACTTAAGGAACAGTGAAAGGAAGGTGAGAGTTTTGATTGCTTGGTTTCGTTGCCAGTACAAGCATTTCCTAAAGTGGATTCCAAAATACTTCATTCTGTCTCTTCTCAAAAACAGTTCTGATGAGTAGTTTTTCTGTTCTTTGGGAAACTTTTCCTTAGGAGGAGTGTGTATGAAGTGTAGGATATACACTTATTTACATTTAACTAAAATAAATGTGCATCACTTTAAGTTATGGCAAAATAAGCCAAAAGTTTCTTTTCCTTTGCATCTCCAAAATCTTTTCCTTTCCCACCCCCAACCCTGAACAGTGTACTTTAATGGCAGAGACAAGCCATGGTGAATGTGCTGAAGTGTAAATTTGACCTGTCCAGTTGGGTAGGCAGAGTTCTTAACAATTACTGTCACATTCAAGTAACCTAAATTCTATGAAGTCTCTAATCGTAGTAATTCCTGGGTTTTGGCTGTTGAATTTTAGCTTATCTCACCAGTAGTAAGTATTCATGCTCTGTGCAAACAGCTTCAGGTTGATATAACTGATTCCACAACACACATCTTAACCTCCCACCCCAAATTTGGGTAGTACAAAAGGTGTATTCACTGGCAGTATTGCTCATTAAGTAAGTTACGTACATAGATAACAAGAGCTGTGCAGATCCCACTTCGCTTTAGGTTACACTCACCTGATTTATTGACAACTTTGTCTCTCAGACCTCTGTTGATGTTACTACTATGTTTGATACATTTCTAGATACTTTTTGTTCTCCTACTAAATGTAACTAATTCTGCTTATGTTCGTTTTGTCCCTGCAAGTATTGATTGGCTCTGTATATCTTTCTGACTTCTCTCCTAATATTCATTTCTTTTTCCTCAGATTATTCAGCAAAAGCTGAAAGCATTTTATTTTTAAATTCAAGGGATTATTATGTAGACAAAAATGAAACTGAGCACAATTATCAGTACCTGTTTGTCAAAAAACTAAATGCATCTTTATTTTTGAAAATACGGATTATTTCTTTTACATTTGTTGTAAACTTCAGTAAAAATAAGCATTGGTACCTTTTTAAATTCCATACCTCAGTACGTTATATTAATATAAGAAAATGAAGGACACATAATTTGTAGGAAGAAGTAATATCTTTATTTCATCAATGACATAGCTGGAGAAAAAGATGCCATTCCAGGCACACGTATTCTTCCTCAGATTCTTGTTTCATATCTTGCCTTGATTTGCTTGATTTATATAACCAGATTTATAGTCTAGTCCCAAGCAAAGAGCCAGGATTCAGTAGCTCAAATAGCTGCTATGATTTGGGGGAGGCTGTTTAGAGAAACAGTGATACAGGCAGTTAATAAAATCACAAATATGTGGCAGTCAGATAATCAATTTCTCTGAAAATATATGCTTCATGATATAGCCATTTATCTGATTATTGAGTTGTACTTGCCTCTTACATGGAGTGCATATTTATAATGCATATGCATATTTCATGTTCCAGGTATACACTTTACTATGCATTTCTATGCATTACCACACACCATAATAAATATAACTGACTCGATATTTCAAAAAAAGTGGGAACTCTACTTGCATTTAGAAGTGTTTTCAAGCTCATGTTTGACAACCGTAGATAATTCCACATCCGTGGAGATGTTCACGGTCATGTGGGATGGGGCCCTGGGCAACCTGATCTAGTCGGTGGCATCCCTGTCAATGGCAGGAGCGTTGGAACTAGAGGTTTTTTAAGGTCCTCTCCAGCCCAAGCCATTCTATGATATTCCAGTATCAATTTTAATAATGACTATTGTTTTGAACTTGTCAAATATATACAAAGTCTTGGCCTTCAAAATTTGAGACTTTTGTGGTGATCACGGAAGAAGCAAATAACATTTTCTGCACATCCCCTTCATATCAGAACACAATGCATCTTCTTGTAGAGCCTTGCCTTGTAAATTAAACTGTTTGCTGTTTTTATTGTTATTGATTTTATTAGTATATATATATATCTATTGCTTTGAAGAGATATTCAGCTGTGTGCTAGTTCTTGACAGCCTTTCTTAAAATACTAAACTTAAATGATGATTATCACTATGAAGTAGATGATATTTTATTTCTTACAATGGAAGTTTGTGTCTGCTGTTCAACAGCAGTGTTAACATTTATGTGCAAATACTATTTTTTCAGGCTAACACCATCCTCATTTTTATGCCAGGGCACTTAACAGCCTAATTGTTTCAAATACTGTTTTTTTCCTGACACTTTGATAAAGAGATGTTATAGAAGGATTCTAAATAAAGACTGATTTATGTCCAAGCTCTAGTCATTGTCATACTGGCCAGAACTATAGGGAGTGAAAGTCTTCATCCTCCAACAGGGCAGCAGCCACTCATTGTAGCTGGCTCATGGTTAAAGAGGTAGCAAAGAGGATAACCTTCTTCTGATTTCTGGACTTACAGTTGTGCCTCATTTTTTGTACGTACATCTGCAGTGAATTACATTATTTCCTTTGGGTGTTTTTATTTCTCTTCACTTGTGTGTACCTTTCTGCCTATGCTGTTCGGAAAGACAATATTCTACTTCATAGTGTGCATATTATTAAAGCTGTTTTTCCCATTAGCCCACATAATTGGCCAAAGTGGGAGTGTAGGTCTTTTCAGCAGCTGCTCTGAGTTTGTGC
The DNA here is from genome assembly GCF_009769625.2 of Cygnus olor. Lineage (NCBI taxonomy): Eukaryota > Metazoa > Chordata > Aves > Anseriformes > Anatidae > Cygnus > Cygnus olor. The sequence goes on from NC_049198.1 coordinate 58,104,949, forward strand.
CATTTGAGCTCTTAAATCTAAATTTTGCTGAATCACCTCTTCTAGAAAGACCTAGTAATTCCTTCTGCAAGCTCTGTTGGTAGGACTGAGTCCTTCATAAAGGAAGGAGAAAGTCTGTGAGTCAGGCTTCTTTTCCTTATATTCTCAACTGAAATAACTATAGAGAGATAATCTCCTTGCATACAGAACAAGCAATTTCTGTCAGCAGCAAGAACTTCCCCATCAGCAGCAAATTTCCAATGTGCATACAGCCTTTCTGGAAAACAAAAAGTAGGAATTATCATGGGGTAGCTTCTGTCTTCGTCATCACTTTGGTGAGCTACTCCATCATCGAAGCAGAACCCCAGAAAAATTCTGATCTCTGTGTTCTGTCATCAACTGGGAGCATAAGCTCTTGCCAGTCAGTAGGAAACAAAATCTGGCACCATGTCCTTTCACATCTCTGGCATTTGTTATTTCTTTGGATTTTAAGTCCATCCTCCTTCCTCCTGCATCATTACTGGAAAATATGAACACTGTAAGAATAATTAGAAAAGAAATCAAATTGGTTGGGAGAGTCTATAAAGTATAAAATTCTTTTGTTCTTAAAAAAGGATGTCATGCTGCTTATCTGCTTTTGTGATCCCTTTCATATAGCTGTACTGATGTCTTACATATTTGTCAGCCTCTAAGTATGGTGGTGTGCTTACGGTCCCGGTGGCTAGTTACTTTGTCTGCTCCAGAAAACGTATGTTTGTTCTCCAAATGATCAGTTTATAGAATGTGACTGATGTTACGGCATCTGACTAAAGACTAACTGAATTAAACACAAGGATCTGACAGTGACCAAAGGAGCAGCAGTAAATGGAACAACCCAGGGAACCTAACCAGGGAGGAAAGGAACACACTGAATTGGCTACACCTGAGACTGTCAAATGAGGACAATTGTTACTAGCGTGAAACCTGACAAGATGACTCATCAGAAAACACTTTATGAAGACTAAGGAGGTTATTGCCTGAAAGAATACAGGACACTTGTTATTGGGTTGTTCAGTGGAAAAGACATAGGAGGGGAGAGACAGGGATTGAAGGCAAGCAAATGTGGGAACATAGAGGGAAAAGGGAAATAAAAGGGTCTGTGCTTGGTCACTACAGTCTATCCTGGTTCTTCGTTAGCTCACCAATTAGTTTGAGCCTGTGAGAGTAATTAAACAGTTTCAGGTCAGATTAGGAAAGTAGAATAAGAGGTCTACTTGTTAGTTATTGAAGAGAGAGGCCATGGGATTGAGGAATCAACAGAACTGGCTGATGGTTACTGGAAAGTCTCTTATTTCTGTGCGTGCATGTGAACTGCTGGCAAACTTCAGGCTGGTGTGTAGGGTGTTTGCACCTGCAAGGAGGTAAAGTCTGATATGGTGAATGGTTAAGGAGCCTACAGTCCAAGCCTGGATATCAGGCAGACTTAAAGTCCACGTTGACTATTGAGGCATCAGCAGATGTTCAGTGTACTTGTCAATCAAGAAAGTGATGGTGTCTGACTAGTGAGCTTCAGACCTCGTCAGCAGTAGGGTAAATCAGGATCAGATTGTTCTGCTCATGTTTCTGAGTGCTCTGTGGGTGCTGGTAAACGCTCTGCTCTCTTTTCATTTGTGTGGCTGGTCACATATGTGGTATGTGTGTGCCTATTGAGGATACATGCTATGCCTTTTTTCCTGCCTGGTACTGGGAACACAGGACCACAGCAGTGGGATCAGAGGAGTACTCTGGTCTTAAAGACCCCCAGATTTAATTTTATCAGACTGGGGAAGAGCAACTTCCGTGGGTACAAAGTTCATTGAATTTGATTATCTGTAGATGTCACAGAGTTCCTCACTTGTAGTCTTAGTACTAGCTTTGTTGGTACAGAAACTTTGTGATGATTTTAGAGTTACCGCGAACCTACTTACAGCCTCGTGGACAGTGCCTCAATTTTTATTTCCTTTATAATCAGCCTTCACAGACCCCTGTCACCTTGTGTGGCACAAATATGTTCCTAGTGTAATAGCCTTCAACTCAATTGATGGAAAATACTACATTCAGAGAGATAAAGACGTATCAATTCTTGTCTGCTCAGTTCAGTCCTTTGCTGGTCAAAAAACTAAGCTATCAAAAAAAAAATGAAATCCACATCAAAATTCTCAAAAAAGGACTTGAAATACATCACCAAAAGAATTTATGCTTTGATATGCAAAACTGTGACATAACTGATGAAGGTTTCATTGCTAACAAATATATCTATATCTATATCTATCTATCTATATATATATATCTGCGTGTACTATTCAGACAGATCCAGTCTTTACATTTTTCAGGATCTTTGCCCCCCAGGATTTCAGGAAATACTTTAATGCTCTACTATAGCAGAAAATAATCTGCACTAGTATTTTTGTTTATAGGCCTCAGAAGATTTCAGGGTACTTGCCTGTTCAGTAGTCGCATTTGTGGCTGGTATTTCTGGTTGCAATTTATCTAGGTTTCCCTAAGAGTGTAATTCATTGTAGAAGACCTGCTTCTGCTCTTTTACAAAGCACTTGAAAATTGTTCTGCTGAAGAATCTTGTACAACTTCAAGGTCTTTAGTGTTCTGAATCCTCAAAGATCTTCCTATCGCCTTATTTGTTTTCCACACAATCTTGGTATCCCCCTACAACCACTAGCCAGTTTGGAAGCTGATTGAAGTGATGGACAGTGTTTTCTTTGACATGCGGTTACATTGGCCAAGCATGGCACTCTTGGTCACTGAAAAAAAAAATTATTTGCATCAGAAGAAAAAAAGATTTTTCTATTGTACTTCTTGCTTTTGAAAAGAGATCAATGTTTGGACTGTAGACTGAAAGAGAGCTGAATATGTTTTTCACAAAGGGTTAATACAGAATTGTGAATAATCCAGCTGTTTTAGAAGGAGGATTGACATAACACATTTTAACATGCAAGATTCTTTCTTTCAGTCTGCATTGGTGTCTAATTGCTATTTGTTCCACTGTGGGTTTAAACCCCATTATCTGATACCCTTCTTGCTGTCTCAGAGGCATCAGTTTTTACAGGCACACTAAAACCTAGTTCCAGACAGAGACATCAAACAAAAGGGAATACCTATACATCCATATCTGGAGGACTTTTTAGTGATCTCAGAACGTGTCAGACACAACCATTCTTTTTGTATTACAATGTACAACTTCAGATGAGTTTTTAAAAGGTACATTGGATTTTTACTTGGTGAGGTAACACCCAGGCGGTCTTGCATGTAAAGCCTACACATAAGTTAAAACAATTTAGTGCTTTATATCAGTTTCATGAATTTGACTAATATCATTCCCAAATAAAATCTGAATTTCTAAACATAGATTCATAGAATCATGAAAGTTGGAAAAGCCCTCCAAGATCATCTGGTCCAACCATCCCCCTGCCACCAATGTCACCCACTAAACCTTGTCCCTAAGTACCACATCCACCCTTTCCTTAAACACACATGGGGATGGTGATTCTACCACCTCGCTAGGCAACTTGTTCCAATGCCTGACTACTCTTTCTGAGAAGAAATTTCTCCTAATTTCCAACCTTAACTTCCCCTGGCACAACTTGAGACCTCTAGTCCTATCATGAGTTACCTGTGAGAAGAAGCTGACCCTCAGATCCCCCCACCTTCCTTTCAGGTAGCTGTAGAGAGTAATAAGGTCTCCCCTGAGCCTCCTCTTCTTCAGACTAAACAACCCCAGCTCACTCAGCCGCTCCTCACAGGACTTGTGTTCCAGGCCCTTCACCAGCTTCGTAGCCCTTCTCTGGGCATGCTCCAGGGTCTTGATATTTCTTACAAGAAAGGGACCCAAAACTGAACACAATACTTGAGTACTCCTGAAATAGAGAACCCTTTACAGAGTTAAGGATTCAAGATGTTTGGTCTTGGGGGAGAATATATGTATTTTAAAGCTAAGGCAGCTGTCCTTACCTATTATGCGTTTTTGTCATATGTTTTAAGACTGCTTATTCACATAGTCAATATTGTCTGCCATTATGTTTCACATTTATAAGCCAGCTACTACAGTATCACCCAGCCAGTCTCTTACATAGAAGCTGCATCTCAACAGACATACAGACAAATTGTCAGGCTTTGAATTGCACAGAAAGAAACAAATTCTTCTTTCCATGTTTGTCTTTGGAGGTTGACCATATCAGTTGCTGTCAGTGGCTACATTATGATTGAGAGAGATTTAATAACACTGTCTGTGTCTATTTTGGGACTAGAAATGCTCTGAAGAGTCGTTTTACTTCACAGATTAGATTTTCCAGTCCAGAAGCATTCTTCTTCTGCCAGTGGATTTTCTGAATCTGTAAAAGAGAAAGTTGATAAAAAACAGTTTCCACACACAACATGAGAGTAAGAGACTTTCCTACCACGAATAGTAGATGTTTTGATATCAGACTCTTTTGATCTGCATCCCTTGATTTAGCAGGCCCAGAACTGTGTCTCTTTCCAGATTTTGTCTGAATCTACTGAGATCCAAAGTCAGCATCCACATTTCAGCATGTTTCATGAAATTGTTTGGATGCTGGTTGTTTTGGAGTAGTAAACAAGTTTCCTTCCAGATTTGGGCAGTTGTACTTGACAGAGAAATGTCTAGAGGAGGACTAAATAGTCAAGATTTGTGATTTGACATTCCATGTGCCCCTGTTTACTTTCCTTATTTTTTTCATGGAAAATATAAGATTTCTTGCCTGTGTTGAGAAGTTAATTGTTTCTCTGTCAGCATCAACTGAAGCCCAATTATCAACTGTTTCAGCTTGACTTTATTCTCTACAGTGTCTTCCATTCTTTCTTCCATTCAATTACTAAAAGATTTCTGGAGAGTCTAATTAATGATTTTCCCCTCTAATTAAGGACCCCACTTCCTCAGTTTAAGCTCTTAACAGAAAACCCTTTGAGTCTTTTCTTAATATGTTCCATCCTCGTTTTATTGATAGAATAGCTCTTGTCTGGCATAAGGATACTCTTTATAGATGAGGCCATTTTTAGAACTTGTTGCTAACTGTAACCTAAGGTTCTATTGGACTCTGTGTGTGGTTTTCTTTTTTTTTTTTTTTTTTTTGTCTCTAAAAATAAAATTCAGATTTATTCGCGTGATTTCTGATGACAAAGAAGGGTCCTTGGGATTTGTATTCATTATTACTCGGTCATTGGGGGGGCTATATTTCAGAGCAGACTGTTTCTAATTGGATAACTGTATATTCATGTGCTACAAGGTAGTTTAGAAAGACAGTGTTTACTTTGATTAGAGCTCATTAAGCCAGCACTCAGCTATATCAGTGGCATTTGTCAGAATCTTGCCAATGCATAATGTTTGTAAAGCTGCCAGTGGAGCTCCGTTCACACTTTGGGTGTTAAACACAATCATTGAAGTTGAGGAAACAATGCCACTTTTGAGAGCAGTACTTTAATTAGATGGAGACTGTGGGACTTTTACATAGTATTAGCAGGGTACTGCTGAAAGCTACCCAGGTAGTGAATGTAGATACAGAGTAACTGTTCTTCCAAATCTGTTGTGTTTACATGAAAAACCTTATTTTCTGTGGCTTTCCTTAGAGCATTAAGTTTTGTATCACTTGATTAAGAGGAGAAAGGTATACTCCAATCCTTTTATGATTGTGAAGCATATAGGAGAGCAACAGGCTTTGAAGTGTTCCTTCTGGAACTTTTGTAATAGCATTGTCTTGACAATGTTTGTAAAACCCCTTTTCTTTATTTGGTCTCCTGGCAGCTTTTGATACCTGCTTTACTCTCCATTCCCATTGCTAATACAGACATAGATTCACTGAATGACCTCCCCTGGGAAGAGATGACTGCACTTGTTCTGTTGGTGCTGACTGTCATTCCAGATGTGGGAATACAAGATTCGTGATAAAATCTCCATTTTAGTGCAGCTTTTAAAAGTTTGAATTTTGGATAATGCTCAAGTTGAATGTTTATGACTGTGATAAAATAACTAAACACAGCAGGAGCAAAGATCAGCCAAGTTGATTCAGCTCTAGTTCTAGCATTTGCTAGAATTTGCTATTTGTACTTCAAGACTATGTTTCCCTACAATCATCAGTTGAAGAATCTGGAAAGATAGGAGCCACTCTTTATGGTTTTGTTAAGGGTTTTCTGACAACTTTGTCCCTTTGCCCACTGGCTGTTAATGATTCTTTCCCACACACATTCTTCCTGAAGGTTTTCAATTCCTTTCCTTCCATCTTTCCTGGTTTCTCAACTGCTACTTACATTGCTGCATCTTTATCATAAAAATACCTTTCTTATTTACATTGCTTCTGCTAGCCTTAGAGAAGGCTTTGAAGGATTCTGTCCTAGAAGATTGACCTGCCCTATCTTTTAGAATTAGAATAGTTCAACTGGAAGAAACCTACAGAGATTGAGTCCAACTGCCTGACCACTTCAGGGCCAAACAAAAGATAAAGCATATTAATCAGGGCATTGTCCAAATGCCGCTCAAACACTGACAGGCATGGGGTATCAATGACCTTGCTTGGAAGCCTGTTCCAGTGTTTGACCACCCTCATAAAGACATTTTTCCTCGTGTCCAGCATGAACCTCTCCTGGCACAGCTTTCTGCCATTACCATGCGTCCTGTCATTATGTTACCGGGGGAAGAGGCTGGCACCTCCTTCTCCGCTTCCCCTCCTCAGGAGGTTGTACAGAGCCATGAGATCTCTCCTGAGCCTTTTTTTCCTCCAAAGTAGACAATCCTTAGTTTCTCCTCCTAGGACATGACTTCAAGCCCTTTTATCAGCTTTGCTGCTGCCCTCTAGACACTTTCAAGTACCTTGAGATCCCTTTTACATTGTGGAGCCCAGAACTGGACACAATATTCAAGGTGAGGCTGTACCAATGCTAAATACAGTGGGAGCATCACCACTTTTGACTGGCTGGTGATGCTGTGTTTAACACACCCCACAATGCGGTTTGCCTTCTTGGCTGCCAAGGCACGATGCTGGCCATGCTGAGCCTGCTGTCACCAGCACCCCCAGGCCCCTTTCTGCTGAGCTGCTCTCCAGCCATTCGTCTCCTAGTACTTGTGTCCAGCATTACTATATCCCAGGTGCAGTATCTGACATTTTCCTTTGTTGAAATTAATGTCATTGATAACTGTCCAATGCTCCAATGTATCTAGATCCTTTTGCAAGGCCTCTTGTCCCTCAAGAGGGTCAACTTCTCCTAGCTGTGGCTGAGAACTCATCTGACATTTTTACCTTGAGCATTTTCTTACTTTCATGTCAGCCACATGATACACAGATTTGTCTCCTGTTTTGTTTTTTTTTCCTGTGCTTCTGACCTCTGGGATTTGTGAAAGATCTTGACTCGTGGATGTCATGCTTGTGTTAACATATATTTTTCTATACATGGAGCAGAAGCTTTCAGAAAGATCTCACTTCTGTTCATCTCAAGTGACCTTGGTGGCATTTTCTGAGGAACATCGGCTTCTGAAATTTAGGGCATCTAAATGAGTTCTGTTTGTTTTTGCCAAGCACTGTACTTCCAGTTGTAAAGTTGTAGCTAGCAGAATGATTTTCCAGTCACTGTTCCATTAGTGAACTGTGGCCCTTCTCCAAGTAAGTATGTGGGATGTCTTATGGTAAGAATTTGCATGTCGGTAAAACATGTAAAAGGAGAGAAAAAAAAAGTTGTTTTTGTGAAGGCTCACCATTCTTCCTCTTTCCAACTTTTGAGTCCCTTATAGCTGAAAAATCTGGAGTTAAAGAGACCATTGATGCATACGGGGCATGCAACTCTTACTTTGACATGTTTGTAGTGTATGTTAGGCAATGGTCAAAAGCAGGGAAGGAAATGGATAAACCTGAATTCTAGCAGGATCTCTGATCTCAAATGCTTTGGAGTATGTATGTCCACAGTTCAAAAGAGCACATAAGGAACTAATCTCAAGTAATGGTGGTTGCTGGATGGTCATTTTCTCTTCTGCTGTTTCTCAGGTAATGCACCTGGAATTAGGAACCAGCTGCAAGAGCTTTGGATAGTAGGATGAATATATTATTTGACTGATTCAGATGCAAGTAATCAGCTTCTTTTACAGAAAAAAAAATGAATAATAAGAAAACTGATGATAGAATAATATGACCTACTTTACCACATATATGGCAACAGAGTAAACAGTCAATGTTGCTTTTGGGGTCAAACAGTGAACTCTTTTTTAAAAAAACATGTATATGCATGTTTCCCTGTGGTTAGGGAATGCATGCAGTCATTTGAACTAAGACAGCTTTAGCTGTATTTAAAGCAAGCTTGCTCATATTTTAATTGGGAAAGAGGAGAACAATGACAAGAAAGTTTGCCAGAGATGCTGAACTATTTAAGGTAATAAAAAAAAAAACAAGGCTAACTGTAGAATTGCAGAAGGACTTCAAACTGATTAAGCATGCAGTAAAATGGCAGATTAAGTCAATGTAGATAAATGTGTGCAATGATGCACATGGGGGAGCAATCCTCTACAACTATTAGCTATTGCCATTTTTGGAATGGAATTTGGGATCATGATAAATCTATAACAATATTAGCCTCAATGCTTAGTAGCTGCCTAAGAGGCTAACACCATTAGTCATTACTGAGAAAAGAACCAAGAACAAAGCAGAGATTACACAGTTACGTCAATTCAGCTCTGGCATATGTTAAATTGCTACACTGTCAGATGTATTTAATGCTTGTGCAAAGGTATAAATAAATATGCGTGCACACCTCAAAACAGGAATTACTATTATGGTTGTTCATTACAAACTGATAAATACTTCCCCCCTTTGCTTTAAGTATCTCCCATTTATTATTTCCATGTTTTCAACCTACCATAAAATGCAAATTTAAGATCGCAAAGTTTAGGATGCTGTATTTTCAGTAAACTTTCTGCAAAGTTTTCACTAAATATCACCTGTTTAACCACAAATAAGTAGGGATTTATCTGAAGTATGTGAAGAAAAATAAGTGCAAAAGTAATTTTTCACATTTCTACCTTGTTTTCCCTAACATTCTAAAACTGAAAGTGCCTTGTAAAGTTTCTTTGTTTTCCTTTATGGCTTCTGTGAAGCTTTGAATTACTGCTCTGAACATGAGGACTTAATCATTTCAGGGCTTGTGACACAGTTTCTGCAGCCGTGTAAGAAGCACTGCAAGTACAACTTTGTAAAAACTGGGGAAGGAGTCCTTTCAGTTCCTACTGGTGTGATGCTGAAATAAAACTGCTGAATGAATTCTTTTTTATTGCCACCAAGACAAAGATGCTAGTTGGAACTCTCCACACCCATACCCCCCGCAAAACAAAAAAAAGGGGGGGTGGGGGAACTGCAGTTTTCAGAAGTTAGATCTAAAAAGAAAGAGGGAGGTAGGATACAGGTTAGATGAATCTGAAAAAGGAAGAAAAAATAAGAAACACAGGAAAATAATGTAATAAAAGAAGCCTGCGGAAGACTAGCTTGCTGTCAGTATTCAGGTAAATACTGAATAGTATAGAGCAACTTGCTAGAGTAGTAACTCATTTGTTTCTCTAAACTGCATTGTTTACGCAAGAGCTAACTTGGAAGGCTGCACAATAGTGTAAAAGGAGATACCTAAATTATCATTTTGAAAGATGTACAATATTTGTAAATCAGGAGGGTTTCCTAATAGCAGAAAAGAGAATTTGTGGGTGATCAGAAGTTTCCAAAAGTAATTAAACATATAATCTATAAATTAAAATTTTCTATTAAATTAGTGGATTCATATCTAAAGGAAATTATTTAGAATTTTAGACATGTTGGTATAGTAACTTGATCTTGAAAATATTTTCTCTTGTGTTTTGCAGAATGAAGAGAAGGCATCAGTCAGTTTTCCCTCGCTTCTTAGCCATATGACTTCTTCTTTCTTAAATCATCCTGTAATTGCAATGACAACATATGCAGATTCAGGTGTCCCAGAGATGCTTAATACTTTTTCTCCACTTATGTCATCTATGCCTTGTGACATTCATATAGTTAATCTGAGGACAGTCCAATCAAAGGTAAGGTCAAAAGGATCTTTTAACAAGCAAACTTTTTAATATAGTCCAGTCAAGTACTTTATTCTAGGAAAGTAATTTGTAAATTTCTTATTTGATAAATTGTATAATAATTACTAGTTTTTGTTAAGGTCAGTAAACTTTGTTCTGGGTACAATCGTTTTAGCTTTTAATAAAGCATGTTGTTTAAAATCCCTCTGATTCCATTTGGTAGGCTTAACAAAAACCAACCACATTATAGCACCCACTGGAATACATTCTTACAGTATTTTTAAGCTTCGGTACAAGACCTATTTTAATTATGCTAGCATCAGCTTACAGTCTATGGTTCCTGTGAAACTGTTCTCTGGTATGTCTAAAAACCAAACCTGTTCCATATCTTTTTGCTGTTGTTGTTTTTGTTTTTCTCTGCAAAAGAACTTACACAATTATAAACATCATATATAATTTTTCTGTTTTGATAAGCTACAGCGGAAGAATGCTTTGTCCCTTCTACTTCCACTAGTCCTTGTAAAAATTCTTTTCAGCTTTTCAACACCTTTTAAAATGTGGGTATCTAAACTTCATGCTGTATTTCAGTATTGCTCACCAGTGATGTTACCATAGATGAAATCCCTTTTTAATTCTGCCACACTTAGATACTTACAGACTACAGTTGTCCCTGCTCCCTTGGAGCCTCTATGGTGGCTGAGGTAAAACAGCTCATCAATAATGACCTCAAATCATATTCAGAATATTTGCACTACTTTCCATTAATTACTGTAAATATATCAGTTACACAGTTCATCATTTTCACTTTCATTCCTTATTTTAGAACTTAAACAATCAGTTCACTTCTCACACCTTGTTAATAGTTCAATGTCATATGAACTCCTTCAGCTATGACTGTTTCTTATTTTGAATTTCAAAGTGAACTAACTCTTGATTCTGTGGGTCTTACGCCTTTGAAGAGTTACGAAGAAGCTTCATACTGAATTAAATCTTTATGTGAAGTGTATGTTCCACACTTTGCTGTAAAAATCTTTTCATTTTCCTCAGCCAGTTCAGCGCTGCCTTTTTTCTTCAGCACATCAGGTCTGGGACAGACCTTCATGAACATGACAACTTTTCCACTTTGGGGCCTAAATTTCTTCCCCATGTTTGTATAATTTGGTCATGAAACCCGTGAAATGGAAGACTGGCTCTGTATCAACAATTTTGTTCAATATTACTCATAGATGAATTTTACTACTTTATCTGTGCTATTCCGGGCATATTATCCCAGTCAGCAGAAGGTTTTCAGAGGCTATGATTTCTTCCCTGTCCACCACAGTGTAGTTCAATGGTTACTTGACTGACAGCTCCTGAGTTCGCAGCATTATGCTGTGCACTTCAAAGTGAAAATTATTAGTATTCATAAGACAGAGGCACTATCATTATAGGCACGGAACAGTTCTTCCCCACAGCGGAAATGGTACTATGCTATGCAAAGAATGTCTTGCATGCCAAAAGGACCTTTTCAGTTTTCTCCTCGCTTTCTGCTTCCTTTCCCCATCTTCCAAGAATTTGAATGACAAATGCCATAATTCTGGCTAATTGATGCAGTGCGATTTTTTCCAGAAATTTAGATTATTTATGTATTGCTTTAGCTGTTGAATCATGGAATCAGAGAATCATTTAGGTTGGAAAAGACTTCAAGGTCATCAAGTCCAACCATCACATCACTCTAGAAGTCCACTTCTAAACCATGTTCCTAAGTGTCACACCCACATGTCTCTTGAATACCTCCAGGGATCGTGACTCCACCACCACCCTGGGCAGCCTGTTCCAATACCTAACCACCCTCTCCATAAAGAAATTCTTCCTGACATCAAATGTAAACCTCCCCTGGCACAAGTTGAGGCCGTTGCCTCATGTCCCATCACTTTCCACCTGAGAAAAGAGACTGACACCCTCCCTGCTTCAACCTCCTCTCAGGTAATTATAGAGAGAGCAGTGAGGTCTCCCCTCAGTCTCCCCAAGACTAAACAGTCTCCCTCACTTCATAACTCTTCATCTCTAGTCCCTTCACCAACTTTGTAGGTCTTCTCTACACACCCTCCAGCACGTCGATGTCCTTCTTGTAGTGAGGGGCCCAAAACTGAACACAGTACTTGAGGTGCAGTCTCAGCAGCACTATGTACAGGGGGACAAACCCTTCCCTAGTCTCACTGGCCACACGATTTGTGATGTAGGCCAGGATGCCATTGGCTTTCTTGGCCACCTGGACACACTGCTGTCTCGTGTTCAGCTGGCTGTCGGCCAGCAACCCCAGGTCCTTTTCTGCTGGGCAACTTTCCAGACGCTCTTGCCTGAGCCTGTACTGCTGCATGGGGATGCGGCACGCGGTGTTTAGCTTTGTTGAATGTCATGTAATGGGCCTTGGCCCCACGGTGCAGCCTATCCAGATCCTTCTGCAAAGTCTTCTTGCCCTGAAGCCTATCAACATTCCCACCCAACTTGGTGTCTTTGGCAAGCTTACTGAGGGTGCACTTGATCCCCTCACCAAGATTGTTGATAAAATATTAAAGAGAACTGGCCCCAGTACTGAGTCCTGGGGAACATCACTTGTGACTGGATGCTAACTGGATTTGACTGCATTCACAATGACCCTTTGAGCCCAGACACTTTTCTACCAACCAGACAGTTCATCTTTCCAAGCCATGAGTAGTCCATTTCTATAGGAGAAGGCTGTGATTCTGTAGAAGGATGTGACATTTGACAATCTCCATTCAGCTGGGTCCTTCCTTGTTAGCCAGGACTGATGGTAAATTTTTGAAAGTGACTTGGCAAACACTTCTGCCGTTTCCTTCAGCACCCTTGCGTGGATCCCCTCTGGCCCCATAGATTTGTGGGTATCCAAATGATGTAGTAGTTTGCTAGCCATTTCCCCTAGGCTCACAAGGGCTTCATTCAGCTCCCTGTTTCTGACTTCCAGCACAGTGAGCTGGGTACCCTGAGAAGAAGTAGACTTACTAATAGAAACTGAGGCAAAAAAGGCATTAAGCACCTCAGCTCTTTCCTCAGCTCTTGTCACTGTTTCCCCCCACTTTGAATAACGGATGGAGATTTTCCTTAAAATACCCTTTTTTTTTGTTTATGTGTTTATAAAAACATTTTTTTTATTGTCTTTCAGTTTAGTAGCCAAGGTAAACTCTGTCTGGGCATTGATCCTTTGAATTGAGGTCCCTGCAGAACATCTATGATCAAGGGCTGAGAACTCTATCATCTCATCATCTCTGTGTCCAAGATGGCCTCCAACCATCACCCACAAGGCCTTCGCTATGGACAAACAACAGTTCAAGTGGGGCACTTTCCCTAGTTTGTTCCCTCTCTACCTGTGTCAGGAAGTAATCCTCTGCACATTCTAGGGATCTCCCTGTTTGCTTCTTCTCTGCCATATTGTATTTCCAGTAGATGTCAGGAAAGTTGAAGTCTCTCATGAGAATGACTGCTAGCAATTGCAATACTTCTCCTATATGCTTATAGAATGTTTCTTATGCTTCTTCACCCTGGTCTGTAGTATACTCCTACCACAGTATCTCCCATGTTGGCTTTTCCCCTGACTCTTACCCAGAGACACTCAGCCTTTTCATCACCATAACTAAGCTCCATACAGTGCAAACCTTCCTTAATGTAGAGGGCTACCACACCTCCTCTTCTTTCCGGCCTATCTCTCCTGTAGAGTCTGAAGCTATCCATCTCCATGCTTCAGTTGTGTGAGCCATCCCGCCATGCCTCACTGAAGTCTATGATATCACAGCCCTGAGACTGGGCTAAACACTCCTGTTCCCCCTGCTTATTTCCCATGCTACGCGCATTTGCTCAGAGGCACTTAAGTTGGGTCCCTGATGAAACTGACTTACGTGGCTGGCATTCCTTTGTGTTGCTCTTCAGGTGTTCTCCCTGTTCCTTTTCCTATCCCTGGGCAGCCATTGCTAATGCTGACATCAACGTTCCCCTTCCTCAGCAGCTTTAGTTTATTTTTTTTTCACCAGATTGGCAAGTCTGTAACTAAAGATGCTCTTTCCCTCCTCAGACAGAGCTCCCCATCACCTCCCAGTAGATGAGGTTTCTCAAAGCAAGACACATGATCTAAGTAGCCAAATGGCTGTGGCACCATCCCTGTAACCATTTGTTCATAGAATCACAGAATATCCCGAGTTGGATGGGATCCACAAGGGTCATCGAGTCCAACTCCTGCCTCCACACAGGACCACCCAGAAATCAGGCCATATGTCTAAGCGTATTTTCTAAACACTTCCTGAACACTGACGTGCCTGGTGCTGTGACCATTTCCTTTTGGAGCCTATTCCAGTGCCCGACCATCCTCATGGTGAAGAACCTTTCACTAACCTGAACATCCCCTATTGGAGTTGTGTGTCATTTCCTGAGGTCCTGTCGTTGCTCACCAGAGCAGAAATCAGTACCTGCCCCTCCACTCCCCCACATGAGACTGCCAACTTGAAACTGATTTTCAAGAAGTGATATTACAATTTCGCATAAAGGGGTACCAAAAAAAGTAATCTTAGGATTTAAGGTAGGAATCAGAATGCATGAAAATGCATTAAAGCATAAATGAGAAAAAGGGAATTTCTAGTTTTCTGCTCCTCTCAGAGGGAAAAAAAAATGCTATTGTTTTAAGATACATGATCCTGTCATGGAAGAGTCCAATGCCCTATCATTTGTTTGACAAAGATTTTGCCTACTGTAAGTAGACAGGACCTCAAGATTTAGAAACTGATTGCATTTGTCCCTTTATACTGAATATAAGTGCATATTTTTGTCACGTTGTTTGAACTTCGTGATGCATGTCTGTTAGCTTACAGTAATCAGATAAAAAATGTATAAATGTTTTTTTCTCTCTCATCCAAATTTTAGCAGCATTGCCTTGGGATACTGTTTATAAGAAAGCCTAGGATTTTTAATTTTTTTCCTTCTAGCAGCGTGATATGAGGACAGCATTTTACTTCTCAGAGATCAAAATCAAATCAAGCTTTGACAGCTCTTCCAAGAAAGGCAGTCAGAGATTTGATAGTATGGTAGTTAGGGAATTTTTGTCTTATAACAATGTGAAGTTTCACAAGACTAAAGATATTCCTGTTTGCTAAAATTTGAGAAATTTGTTACAGGTTTTCATACAGATGGTATAGCCATGTTTAGAAGGTATATGCAACATAAATTGGGTTCGTCCTTGCTCAGATGTTCCCTTAGGCATTCATAGACCTAATATAATTTACCTAGAGATGATAGAAGAAGAGATAAGTTATAGTAGATATGGAGACTGTGGCAGCTTGCTCAGTCTTAAGCCATAGATTAGCACAGCTTAGGTGTGTTGTTTCTTTTTTTTTTTTTTTTAAACTTGGATGCTATCTGCATGTTAAAGTCCTGGGAAGTCTAAAAGGTTGTCTACTATATCATAGGTGTTTATACTTGGCAGAACTCACTTCCTGAAGGTGTCATTAATTGTTTATTACCTTTCTGTTGCAAACATTTTGAATCTTAATTAAGATAATATTTAATTTTAAAAACTTAAGAGATGAAATATTCATGCCATCAGTTGAAATGCATTTGTTATGCAGATGAAAAAAAGGTAATTCTACGGGATATAGAGAAAGTGTTGATATCCATTAGTCTCTTGTCATTTTTAACATCAATTTACCCCATAGGAAGTCAAGCTTTTGCAGTATGAATTTTAATATTTCTCTAATCTGATGTTTAGGCAGACAATAATACTTTGTGTGCATAAAAATGTCTACTTTTAAGTGCAAACTCTTTGCCACATCAGTGACAGTGAAAAAGTCAGGAATTAGAGTTGGAGACTGAAAATATTTTTTTTGGCATCATTATTAACTTAATATAGAAAGTTCCAATAAACAATATAAGAACTTTTTCAACCACCAAGGATATAATATGTGTAATAGGATGTAACAAGGATTTAATATGTGTAATATTAAACCTATTTAAATTGTCTGACCGTAGATACCATACATTAATTAAGAATAGGTGGTTATAAGCTGTGCTGTTCATGAAAATCTTATCAAACTGAGATTTGTTCAGGCTTTGTAAACTATGCAAATGTTTTACTGCAAAACATCTCATTTCAAGTCCAAGAAATGTTGAGCAAATTTTTGCTATTTTAATGGAAAACTTCCTTAGAAAACATTTAAGTTTATCAGTTTTCCATTTTTTATCATCTGAATGAGTATTTACTAATGTGAATTTGTTGTACCGTGAAGCAGTGACATACTGTGGCTCAAAGAAGCTGCTTCAAGCTGTTCCAAGATGCACTTTATTAGGAGAAACTTGGTTTGGAACTGAAGCCTTAATCTAATGATATCTTTTGTTTGTTACATCTCCAAGAGTTAAAAATCAAAAAATCATAGAGTCATAGAATGGTTTTTTAGCGTTTATACTCTATTCTTGTGACCATTTGTCCTAAGTGATTTTAATTATTTGGTTCAAACTAGAAAGTTGAGATTGTGGATTACTCTGTTGTCTACTGAGGCTCAAGAACACTGTATGTCTTATCTATAATGATTTAATATTTTTAGTAGTGTGTGGTTTCACACACATCCTAAGATGAGTGAGATTTCAGGGAGCAGATTTGCAAAATGAAAAGTTGATACAACATAGTCACAATTAAATTTGAAGCTAGCTATTGTAATTACCATAAGTTTGTTTTAGTTTTGCCATGTAATTTATCTAGGAAGCCAATTAATACAGCTATGAAAGCTACTCTTAAATTCTGAGTCTGCTTGTACATGTGAATTTATTGATCTCTGAACTCCTTAGTTCACTACTTAAGTTCATATTCTTTAGTAATTTGTACATCTAATATCACTTTGCTATTTAATTATTTTTATATTTAATCTTATAAGCATTAAAAGAAGCATGTCTGTTCAGTCTGAGCTGAACATTATTTAAGGCATATGTGGTTCCATAACATTAAGGTAATAATAATCTTTTGAGGTCCTAAAATGTCTTGCTGGCTCTACTACTTTCTGAGCAACTTTTATTTTGTGTATTTGCAGGTAGATACTGAGCCATCAGATGAAGCTGCTCTGATTCTTCACAGAAAAGGATTTGATTGTAGATTTTCAAACAGAGACATGGGTCTACTCTGTTCCACTACTCAGGGAAAGGTATACTGACATTTTACGGGTAGTTTACCTTGCAAGTATAGCAAGAACGCTGATATTTAAGTCAAATTATTACTCAAGTAAAGGTAGTCATTTCTCAAGAGTTTCAGGATAATAGCTAAATTGAAAGCTGTTTTCAGTTTGATAAAGATGGGCATCTGGTGTGTGGAAATTACCATGTAAGCATCTGCAAGTAAACTTCTACATCAGCTTTAGCCTTACTAACTTCCCATAAATGTCATTTTCCTATAATAAAATATCTCAAATAGTTTTTGAATAGTGTAGTATAAACAACTTTACCAAAGAAATAGTCAAATTACATATTCTGTAGTGTATTCTTTTGAAAAGTGTTAGTTAACATTCGCAAATTGTGTGATTGCTACTTTGAAAACTGTTTATTACAGCATGTCCTTTGTCTTCCAATGCTTCCTTACATGACCTACACCATTACAAATATCTGAGTGGTTTGCAATTGCTATTGAATTGGTGTGTGGTATGTAAAATTATGAAATGTAAATCATAAAACTATTGTTGTGTTACAGACAGTAGACTAGGTAGTTATAAATCTATAGAATTTTTGTCATCTGTGGTGGTTTTACTCAGCTAGACAGCTGAGCTCCACCACAATGGCTCTCTCACTCCCCCTCCTCAAAGGGAAAGGGGGAGAAAGTATGATGGAAAGGGCTCAAGGATTGAGATAAGGAGAGAGAGAACACTCAGCAATCATCATCATGGGCAGAATAGACGTGGCATAGAGAGACTAACGTAATTTATTACCTATTACTAACAAGGTAAAAAAGTGAGAAACTACAAAAAAAACTTAAAAACTAAAAAGACCTTCCCCCCATCCACCCTCTTCTACATCCTCCCCCCAGGTGGCACACAGGAACGGGAAATGGGGGCTGCAGTCAGTCCCTGTCGCTTCGTCTCCGCCACTCCTTCACGGTCACTCTCTGCCCCTGCTCCATGTGGGCTCCCTCCCACGGGATGCCGTCTGCCCACAGGCAGCAGCTCTTCAAGAACTGCTCCCACATGGCTCCGTACCACGGGGTCCATCCATCCCCCAGGAGCAAACTGCTCCAGCACGGGCCCCCCACGGGTGGGCGGCAGCTCCCCCCAGACCCCCTGCTCCTGCGTGGGCTCCTGTCCACGGGCTGCAGCTCCAGCCCGGGGCCTGCTCCTGCGGGGGCTCTCCATGGGCTGCAGCCTCCTCCAGGCCACATCCACCTGCTCCACCGGGGGCTCCTCCACGGGGGGGCTGCAGCGTGGAGATCTGCTCCATGTGGGACCCATGGGCTGCAGGGGGACAGCCTGCTCCATCAGGGGCCTCTCCACAGGCCGCAGGGGAACTGCTGCTGCGTGCCTGGAGCACCTCCTGCCCTCCTGCTGCACTCACCTGGGGGGCTGCAGGGCTGGTTCTCCCTGATTTTCTCACTCCTCTCTCCCAGCTGCTGTGGTGCAGCAGTTTTTTGTTCTTTTTTTTCCCCCTTCCTTAACTGCTCTCTCGGAGGCCCAACTGGCATCACTCCCTGGCTCAGCTTTGACCAGCAGCAGGTCCCTTTTGGAGCAGCTGGGGCTGGCTCTGCTCACAGAGGCCACCGCAAACACTGCCTAAAAAGTTTTAATCTAGTGTACAGTATCTTAAGCATTGTTCTTAGAAATGTTTGGTGTTCTTCGTGCAAGAATTGTTATGCTGATAACTTTGAAATGTATCTAACCAGGATGTTGGAGATTAAATTGTAGTCAATTTTAAGGTACATACCTAATTTTCTTTTTCTTTTTTCTTTTTTTTTTCCTCCAGGTAAAGGTGCATAAACTCTTTAACAAATTCAGTGTGGAAAGTCTTACACCTGCATCTTTGTCTTTGATGCATTCACCTCCAGATGCCAGAAATATAAGTGAAATAAATATGAGTTCTATGGAGATAAATACATTCCGGGTTCGACTAAGATGAAATCTGGTTTTAATACTCAGATAGAGAAGAGGAATCTGCAAGTATGTCTCCTCAGAGTTTCACGTGCAATAAGAAGCACATTATTGTTATTCCAGCTTCTGGATACTGTGAGAAAAACATGCATTCTCTAATTTTTTTGATCAACACAGTGAAAAGCCATGTTGCAAGCAACCTTTTTTTTTTTTTTTTTCATAAAATACCAACATCAGTATAAGTTAATGCAACAAGTGAAGAAATTTCTAAGGATGTTAACCTCTCAACAGATTAAATCTCAGGTTAAATGCTAGCTAATGATGTTTCTGGTGTTCTAATTTTCCTAAGAAAGGGATTTCCTAAGAAAGGGAAACAGCCTTCTTTGCTGATTGTTGATAAATTTATGTACAAATAATTCTGAGTAGAAAGCCCTGATACAGCCTGGAAACAAATGGAATAAAATGTTCTTGTGTAGTAGCTAATGTCCAAAAACTTGCAATCATTTATATAAAATAACAATAATCTCAATTTATTCCACAATTAATTTCAATTCATTCAACAAAAAGGGGATCTTTAATTGTGGTAAAATGAAAGCCTGCAGTACTTGTGACAAGTGATGGTAGATTTTAATACTTCTACCATTCACCTGAATTATGTAAATAGGAAAACATGAACCTACAAAATAATTTTGCAATGGAAATGTTTAATAAAACTCCCATTTTGTTACTTGACACACTGGGATATGTGCAATTACTCCATTATCATACATGATGAGAAATGTCCATATTGTCATGAATACAAGATTTTTTATAAAACTCATTTAGATATTGATGTTCTCTGAAATGAGTTTTCTATCTCAAGATTACCATATCAAGATAAATGTGCCTTATTTTTTGATATGTCTTGTTACAATTTTGGCGTCTATGTTAATGTTTTTTGGGGAAAGGTAGTTTATATAATACTTAAGCTGTGTATCTCCTATTTGACAATGCTGGCCGCACTCTGATCTATGTCCTCCTGCACCAAGTTTGTACTATCTTATTCTGAACATTTTGACTATTTGAATGTATTAAAATGATGTCATAACATGAAAAAAAAATTTACTGTAAAATCTAAATTCAGTTGCTTTCAAGGAAATTGCAACTTGATGCAGAGAGTTGATAGTAAGCAAGACATAGTTTTCAAACCCATCAAAACATGTGCTTGCCTGTCACACAGACTGTGTGACCTGTGCATTCAGAATCATGTGCCTATATTAATTTTTCAAACTTGCAACCTCAGTTACATTGCCAGTGTTCACATGTTCATATTACTGAAGAATGGAGTCTTACTTTTTGCTTTGTTTTCACATATTAAATAATTCATATTTAGTGCTGAAGCCATTCAAGTGTGAAAAATATTCCCGAAGTAGAGCTACTGTTTACAGTTAATACATATAAACATGCACTTGAGTATGATTCCATTTACTAGTCTTCATTTATCTTCACACCTCTTACTTCCATCTGTTGTTTATGCTTTCCAAATATCATTGCTTCTCTTCAATACTATTGCATGGAAAGTCATTGTAACTGATAAAAAGGTGTGCTATTTTCTAACTCTAATATTACCTACTGTATTTAATTTCATCATTATTGTTCCACGATATATCAAATTATATCTTGTAGCTACAGGCTATCTTAAAAGAAAATGAAAGTGAAATTTTAATTTCATGCATTGTCACGGGTTGGATTTCTGTCAGGATTGCGTAGATTTCCCTATTTGATTCAATCTAGTGTATGTTTTGTAGTTAACGGAACACTTAGCAGAATCTGGTGCAAGTTATATAAAAATGTAAGAACCACTAACCACAAATGGAAGAATCAGATGGATCCACTAAATGGATGTTTTCATGCAATAAACATGTACTGTAAGTTTTCTTAGCTATAGTAATTGAAAATACTTTTTGTTGTTGTTGTTGGAACTCAAAGCTTGGTAAACTTGCCAGCAGAAGGCTCTTATAACATTTATTTTATTGCATCTTCAGCATTAAAGTGCTTCAGAGACTTTGTGTGTTCTGTGCAAGAGCGCTTTCAAAATACAATTTCAAGTTTTGTTAAGCAGAAACGTAAAATTTTGATGCAATAAAGTATTTTGCCTGTTGGAATTGCTTCCAAAAATGTAATTCATATAGCATTGTACCTTTTTCTTTTATCATCAGCTGTACAATCATGATGCCTGAATCTTTCTTAACCAGCAGATTTAGTCTATGTTCCTTTATTTTGCGTTTGTTTTCTGTAGCAACAGAATAGCCTTCAATTTGGGATTATTTCTAGAAATTCTTAACTGTGTCAAAACTCCAAAGACTGAAAATAAATTTTATTTTAATTGGTTCAGAATATGGCTATTGATGTTTTTAAAGTTTTTTTTATTATATTGGATATTTCAGTGAAGTTCTTGTTTTTCGACATATTCACCATCTAATTTGGTTTTATATATATATTTTTTTTTCTTTCTATTTTTTATCTGCTGGTTTTAAAACTACTGGTTAAGAGAACCAAGCATCCTTACTTTCAACCAGTATGGTTTTAAAGACAACGCTGTATAAAAAAAATGGCTTAAAACCTTGTAATTGCTTTCAATACTAGTTATACCTGTACTGTTTTTTTTTTTTATTATTTTTTATTTTTATTTTTTACATTCCTATTAAATATCTTTGTTTTTACTTGCTCATATTGTCTGATACAACTGATTTAAATTGAAGGCTTTTGATATTTTCTCTTGGAAGATTTTATATCTTATGGGGATATGTAAAATAAGATCTAATAAAAGATAATGGTATTGTGAGATGTGTTCAGTGTCATTATTTCCTTTTCCATAACCAGTTCAAAAACAAAATAAAAGCAATCATAACTTTTGTAGGAAGGTTCAGTATCAGTAACATTTGAGCATTATCTGTAGTAAGATGCACTGGTTATGAAAGGTGCTGTCTACTTCACAGGTAGATGTTAAATTCAGAGACCTAAGCATGTGTGACAACAGGGAGTGGGATGGGCACTTTTTCCTTCACAAAAGAAACTTTGCATTGAGTAAAATAGGAGATGGTTCTAATGTAGTAAAAGGTGTAAAAATATTGTTTGGATGGTTTTGTTTTTTTTTAATTTGATTTAATCTCATTGCTCCTTATTGCATTTGAGTTTAATGTAATGGAAGCAGTTTTTGTAAATTAACAAATACACCATTAGAAAACATAATAAAAATTACAACTCAACTGTAATTAAACCGAATGGTTTTAAGAAAATAACATAATGCTAATGTACTATGTTGTAATTACATATGACAAGTTAAACAGGCATAGATGCTTTACAGGTTTGCTTCCCACAGCACTGGTGGAGTTTGAAAATTAGGAGCTGCAAGGACAGTTAGTATAAGTTGCAGTCGGTGCCTGAAACTGTTTGATGCTGGACTGGATAGTCTTAGCTATAAATGTAAAAGTATACATATATAGGTACCACATAAGTCCCCATAATTTTGAAGTTGATATTTCAAGATAAAGAATAAAAGTATAGTGTTATATACTTTTATAATATACTTAGTATACATCTATCTGTCAGGCAATAATGGGTATGCGTCCAATCTGATGCACCACATCACTTTTTTAAGGTCATCCTACCCTAGAATCAGTAATATCAACTTGACCATCTGGATAGAATGCATTCCAGTTACACATGAAATCTGTTAATTCTTGAAATAAAATGTACGGTATTTGATGTATACCTGGGTACATCAAGTTTTAAAATAACAGGTGCAACATCTCTCTGCACATCTGTGGACATTAAAAAACGTTCACATTTAACAGATTATCTGACTTTTGATGTAGTTGTATGTATGACAAAATGTAAAATTAATGTAGATTCAATTCGTTGTCCTATTTATTGTAGGATAACAACTCTGTCATAATATGTGGTTATATATTTTTAAGAATAACATCTTTAAGAATCTGCAACAACAAAAATCAGCCAAAGGCACTGAATTTGTCTTCTGAAAGAGGGAATGTGCGAAAAAGTTTAATTTGTGTTTGAAAATAAGCTTTGTTCCTACTGGAGAAACATTAAGATTTTCTGGCAGTGTTCTTACTAGCACAAAGTATGTCTCTGATATTTCTGTAAATTATAATCTCAAATTGGGAATCTGACAGTCTTTTAATACACAGATTTTTATGAACTAATCAATACCTACAGTACATATTGCATCTCTAGCTTTTGTCTGCTGGCATTTCTATGTAGTAGCAATAATGTGTTACTTACATTACGGTCTGTCTTTTATATAAATTATTTAACAACACTGAGGGTAATGAGAAAATGATTAAATAAAGTATTTCCATAGTGAATGTAAACTTCCGATGTTTGAACAGTAAAGACAGCGATACATTTCAGAGCTTCAGATTCTCCACATAACATATTCTTTCTGCAATATGATACCTGCTAAAGGAATGTCTTTTGACAGTCAGTTTATGAATCCATTCATATTGTGTGCATGACTAAACTGGAGACTTTTTTTTTTTATCCCAGCAATGCCTGCCCGCCTTAGCACAACTGTTCCCACCACACCATCATGCAGGCACGTGCCTCAGTCCCTCTCAAATCATGACCTGTGAAGTACTATAGTCTCTGGCCAAATTGTTGATCGGTGTGCTGTCCTGAACTTTGCTCTAATGGAGCAAGAAGATTGTGCTCTGGCATAAAGGCTTGCATGTAGCCTTTACTGCTTGGGTAGAAACAAATCCCTGACAAATTCTATGTGTAGGGACTGTTGCCTTGGATCTATTGCAGCTTTCTTTCTGGATCTAAGGTGTATCAGTATGAAGCCTGTTTCACTTAACTTCTAGACTGTGCCTTCCCTTTCCTTCAGGAAGGAAAGCCGAGGACTTGGACTTCTGTCCTACATGCCCCTGCTGAGGCTCAAACTGGAGCATACGTGCATGCACTAGAGAATAGGACGCTGCAGTTTTGCCAGCTGGGCCAGATACTTTTTCAGACTCTGCTTCCACTATTAGTGATTTCACTGCAGAATCACAGAATCTCAGAATCACAGAATCGTCTAGGTTGGAAGAGACCTCCAAGATCACCTAGTCCAACCTCTGCCCTAACACTAACAAGTCCTCCACTAAACCATATCACTAAGGGCTACATCTAAATGTCTTTTAAAGACCTCCAGGGATGGCGACTCAACCACCTCCCTGGGCAGCCCATTCCAGTGCCTAACAACCCTTTCAGTAAAGAAGTTCTTCCTAATATCCAACCTAAACCTCCCCTGGCGCAACTTTAGCCCATTCCCCCTCGTCCTGTCACCAGGCACATGGGAGAATAGACCAACCCCCACCTCTCTACAGCCTCCTTTAAGGTACCTATAGAGAGCGATGAGGTCTCCCCTGAGCCTCCTCTTCTCCAGGCTAAACAACCCCAGCTCCCTCAGCCGCTCCTCGTAAGACTTGTTCTCCAGACCCCTCACCAGCTTCGTTGCCCTTCTCTGGACACTCTCGAGCACCTCCATGTCCTTCTTGTAGCGAGGGGCCCAAAACTGAACACAGTACTCAAGGTGCGGCCTCACCAGAGCCGAGTACAGGGGACAATCACCGCCTTAGACCTGCTGGCCACGCTGCTTCTTATGCAAACCAGGATGCTGTTGGCCTTCTTGGCCACCTGAGCACACTGCTGCCTCATATTCAGCCGACTATCAACCAGTACTCCCAGGTCCCTCTCCGCCAGGCAGCTTTCCAGCCACTCATCTCCCAGCCTGTAGCGCTGCTTGGGGTTGTTGTGCCGCAGGTGCAGGACCCGGCACTTGGCCTTGTTGAACTTCATGCAGTTGACCTCAGCCCATTGGTCCAGCCTATCCAGATCTTCCTGCAGAGCCTTCTTTCCCTTGAGCAGATCGACACACGCACCTAACTTGGTGTCATCTGCAAACTTACTGAGGGTGCACTCGATCCCCTCATCCAGGTCATCGATAAAGATATTAAAGAGGACCGGCCCCAGCACTGAGCCCTGGGGGACTCCACTAGTAACCGGCCTCCAACTGGATTTGGCTCCATTCACCACAACTCTTTGGGCCCGGCCATCCAGCCAGTTTTTAACCCAACAAAGCGTACGCCAGTCCAAGCCACGAGCAGCCAGTTTCTCGAGGAGAATGTTGTGGGAAATGGTGTCAAAAGCCTTACTGAAGTCAAGGTAGACCACATCCACAGCCTTCCCCTCATCCACCAAGCGCGTCACTTGGTCATAGAAGGAGATCAGGTTCGTCAAGCAGGACCTACCTTTCATAAACCCATGCTGACTGGGCCTGATCGCCTGGTTGCCCTGCAAGTGCCGCGTGATGACACTCAAGATAATCTGCTCCATGAGCTTCCCTGGCACCGAGGTCAAACTAACAGGCCTATAGTTCCCCGGGTCTACCCTCCGGCCCTTCTTGTAGATGGGCGTCACGTTTGCTAGCCGCCAGTCAACTGGAACCTCCCCTGATAGCCAGGACTGCCGATAAATAATGGAAAGTGGCTTGGCCAGCTCCTCCGCCAGTTCGCTCAGTACCCTCGGGTGGATCCCATCCGGCCCCATCGACTTGCGTACATCCAAGTGTCGTAGCAGGTCGCCACACATTTCTTCATGGATAGCGAGGGCCACATCCTGCTCCCCATCCCCTTCCACCAGCTCAGGGTACCAGGTATCCAGAGAACAACTGGTCTTGCCACTAAAGACTGAGGCAAAGAAAGCATTGAGCACCTCAGCCTTTTCCTCATCTTTTGTAACTAAGTTTCCCCCCGCATCCAGTAAAGGATGGAGATTCTCCTTAGTCCTCCTTTTTGCGTTGATGTATTTGTAAAAACGTTTTTTGTTGTCTTTAACGGCAGTAAAGATATATCTTGAGAACCATCAGAATTCCAATGTAGGCACATGTCTTCTGATAAGTCTAGGCAATTTAAAGAAAGGCTTTGTATATTTTTTTTTCCTCTCTATTAGAGAAGCCAGTCTTTGAAGAACTGATAGGGTAAACTATAGCTCAATTTCTATCTACCTCTAAAATGATGGCCTCTAGGTTGGGGGCTCAACCACAGGGAACACAGTGGAAATGAAAGATAACCTGGTGATTTCATCAGTGATGGTCTCATTCATATGCTCTGGAAAGGTAACAGTGGCACTTCTTCAGACACGCCAACCATGTTTCTCTCAGGGAAGAGATGTATGCAGCCTTTGCCTCCTTTTCTGTTTCTCTTTCTAACATTCAGCGTTGCCAGATTTTTTTCTTGATACAGGCTTTATGCACATCTTTCTTGGGATAGTCTAAAATATTTCTTCGCGTTCTCAGAAGGTTAGTGCTGCCAATATGCCTGATGCTGTTCCTTATAAATTCAGTATTTCTCCTGGAGTCCTCAATCGAAGTCCATTTTCTTGAATCGAAGGTGATTTTAACATTTTTATCTTTTCTTTAACCTTATTGAGATCATTCAGAATCTGTATGTACTTTATGAATGTTCTGAAGGAGACTGCTCCAGCAGCTCTACCCACTTCATTGGGGTATCCTTGTGTAATATGGCAAAATATCATTTTCTATGGCTACCTCTTATAACTTGTTTTAGTGTGCAATGTTGGTATCTGAACCTGGATGACTTTTTGATAACACGCTATATTTTCTTTTTATAACAACAACATAACACAGCAGTCAGTCAAGGTGAGCTGAGTTGCCAAAGTGTTTGATACCATGGGGAAGAAAATACATTCCCTACAGCTGTGACTGGACAACTACCAAGTTGTGTTTGTCCCAAACAGTTCCTAATGTTTTATGTTTTAAATGAGATTGGATTCACTTGAACACTTACCTATGTGTAAGCTGTTCATAGATTTTATCCAAATTCATGGATTTTTTCCAAGCTCACGACAATGGCAATCAGTCATCTTGGATGAAACCCTATCTGTTCCTCAATGACTGTTTGGTAAGATGCACATAGAGTTGCAGTGGGGCCAAACTCTGCTCAAAAGATCTGCCTCTGGAAGCTTCAGCAAGTACACGACCTTTCAGCTCATTACAGTGCACTTTACTGAGCTGTCTGAATTCAGGCTGGTTGCACTGGCTACCATAGCTCGAGGTTTGCTGTATTTTGACACTCAGCAAGGTCTTAAAGAATTACACAATTTTTATAAAAATCAGTGAGCATGCATGTGAGGTGTGTGTCTTACTGACTTGCCACAACTGCCTCACATCTCTACTACTGTACTTTTCAAGAACATACATTTTTCTCCCTCCATCTAAGAATTCTCTTGAATAGCCTTTAGCTCCATTCTCTCTTCTTCTCCTCCTTCATTTCTTTCCCATTTCCCAAAAGAAAATAATCTATGCTTTAATGAGCCAGAATTGTGTGTGATCAGGGATCCATAAATCACTGGTTCTCATCAAGACAGACTGCTGAGTTTACGTAGGTAGATCTCAAATCTCTGTCTAAGATTTACTTAGTTAGCATGATGAAACTTCCACTTGAGCAGCTATCAGTTATACCTAATGACCTATATCGGTTATTACCAAAGTTACTTATTTCCTTCCAGAAGTCATATATGCTATTAAATGCTCTGATGATTTTAACCAACGATAGGGCAAGAGGGAGTGGCCTCAAGTTGCACCAGGGAAGGTTAAGGTTGGAAATTAGGAGACATTTCTTCTCAGAAAGAGTAGTTAGGCATTGGAACAGGTTGCCCAGGGAGGTGGTGCAGTCACCATCCCTGGGAGTGTTTAAGGAAAGGTTGGATGTGGTGCTTAGGGACGTGATTTAGTGGGTGACATTGGTGGTAGGGGGATGATTGGACCAGATGATCTTGGAGGTCTTTTCCAACCTGAATGATTCTATGACTCTATGATTCCGTGAAACCTTCAACTGCAGACCTTATGGTGATGCCCAGTGTTAGGGCTTTGGGCACCAGGGACCCTTTAAGATTGACCTGCTCACATCAGTGACTGACAAAGACAGGGATTTCTCTGGTATGTGTTGCTTTCTCTTTGAGTTCTTATCACATGTTTCACAGAATCACAGAATCATCTAGGTTGGAAGAGACCTCCAAGATCACCCAGTCCAACCTCTTAAAGGTTTCATAACCTTCTATTTTGCAGAAGGAGGTAGGCATGATCACAGAGATAGGGCTAGTTTGGAAAAAGCTCCAGTTCATGTAACTTGTGTATACAAATCTCCTTAGAAAGACTGAGATGCAGCTGTGGTGGTTTTACCCAGCTGGGCAAGAATTTCCCAAACTGATCTTGCAGGGGCTGCCCACAGGCAGCAGCTCTTCAAGAACTGCTCCCACATGGCTCCGTACCACGGGGTCCATCCATCCCCCGGGAGCAAACTGCTCCAGCACACGTCCCCCACAGGTGGGCGGCAGCTCCCCCCAGACCCCCTGCTCCTGCGTGGGCTCCTCTCCACGGGCTGCAGCTCCGGCCCGGGGCCTGCTCCTGAGGGGGCTCTCCATGGGCCGCAGCCTCCTCCAGGTCACATCCACCTGCTCCACCGGGGGCTCCTCCACGGGGGGGCTGCAGCGTGGAGATCTGCTCCATGTGGGACCCATGGGCTGCAGGGGGACAGCCTGCTCCACCAGGGGCCTCTCCCTGCACAGGCCGCAGGGAAACTGCTGCTGCGTGCCTGGAGCACCTCCTGCCCTCCTGCTGCACTCACCTGGGGGGCTGCAGGGCTGGTTCTCTCTGATTTTCTCACTCCTCACTCCCAGCTGCTGTAGCACAGCAGTTTTTTCCATTTCTTCAATCTGCTTTCATAGAGGCCTACCCAGCATCACTTCCTGGCTCAGCTCTGGCCAGCAGTGGGCCCCTTTTGGAGCAGCTGGAGCTGGCTCTGATCTGACATGGGGCAGCTGCTGGGCTCTGCTCACAGAGGCCTCTCCTGCAGCCCCCTGCTACCAAAACCTTTCCACATAGACCCAATACAGCAGCCCAATTCATTTTCCAGAAATTAGAATTTTTGCCTTTGATCTCTTTAAACCATAGTCTTTTTACTGGAGGAACATCAAGAAAAGAGTGAAACCAAAGTTTGTTTGCAAGTTTTGAATTTTTTGGTACATACCAACTATGAGTCAATTCCAAACATTTCTCTGCACAGCAGTTGTCTTGTACTATTGTAAAAATCAAGCAATAATGTACTGAGAACAAAATTATGTGATAGGACTTACATATTATTGTAGGCAGAATGCCTGAAACTGCTAGGCATCTTCTAAGATACTGAAAGTAGGTAAGCTATTTTTGAAACAAAGACAACTGGAATATTTCTAGAAAAGGTAAAAAGATGACCTGTAAGCATAGACGAAGTCTTTGTTGGATTTTGTTGGACAAAATTGAGAAACAGCCATAAAACAACCAGTCCGTCAAGTCACATTAAAGACAGAATAAGCAACCTGATTGTGCTGGATCAGAAACTTCTCTAGAAAACGGAGGATATTAATGTTTTAGCCAACTTGAAATTTAATAACTGAAAAGATCTTCAAAGATTACAGCAGTAAAAAACCCTGCTGAAAGAAAATAAGCAGTTCCAGATGACAGTGAAGGTTTTTTTTTTTTTTTTTTTGATGACACCAGTTAAATGCCATCAGCCACACTATACATTTACAGCAGTCGTTCTCAATTCCCACAAAGACTTGAGGAGGAGAAAGCAAATTGTCTCAGTCCAACTCAACCAAAAGTTCAGTATCTTTTGAGAAAATTCTTTGTTGACTTACTTGGCTTGATTTGGCATGGTGGCCAAAAAGAATAGCTATGAAAATGGAAAAAATCAGAGAGGGTTTGATAATGACATTACATAGTTCTCTTATCCTGGCTGTGTGGTTCTGTTCTACAGCAACATTTCTTCCATGATGAAAGGCTGAGGAAGCTGGAACTGTTCAGCCTGCAGAGGTGGAGGTTCATGGGGAAATCTGTCCAGTGTATAGGAATACACGAAGGGAGGGTGCAAAGAAGATAGATCCTGGCTCTTTTCAGTGTTGCGCAGTGCGAGGACAAGAGGCAATGAGCACAATCTGGAGCACAGGAGGCTCCCTTTAAACATCAGGAAGCATTTCTTCACTATGTGGATGATGGAGCACTGGCACAGGTTGCCCAGAGAGGCTGTGGAGTCTCCTTCCTTGGGGATTCTCAGAAGCCACCTGGACATGGTCCTGGGCAACCTGCTCTGGGTGGCCTTGCTTAAGCAGGTTGTTGGAGCAGATGATCTCTAGAGATCCTTTTCAACCTCAGCTATTCTGTCATTCTGTGTTGCCTCATAGCTCATTCCTGCCAAAGGAAGGACAGGCTTCTTTAGAAAATCCAAACTTGCAGAAGATCTACTTGTGTGTTCGAACACGTGAGACCAAAGATGATAGATGAAAGCTGAGAGTAGGAACAACCTTTATAAAAAATGATTTTACAGGTGCACTGTGCAGTACTGAACATTTCCAGGAAAAACTAGAAACTGGCAAGTTTAGAGATGAATTTGGACTTGTACTTTAAAATGCCTAATGGAGATGAAATACATTAGGATAAGCCTTGTTATCTGAAACTCTTGCACCAGTGTACTGAGAAAAACGTCTCTGCAAATGGAAAATGACCTTTGTTCACAAACTGCTTTGTTAATATCCATGACTGTGAAGAGGAATATTATCTTTGTTCCACATATTTTGAATTATTATGAACAAGGATCAGCTCCAAGCTAAAATAAATTAAGCAATATGATTCTGATGAAAACAATATGTCAAAAGATTGAATACAGCTGTTATAAACGTTTCAGTTCAGAATGAAACGTGCTAATAAAACTCCTTCACCCAGGATAAAGAAGTAAGGTATGCACACCAGAAGGAAACCGTCTATTTTGACAGTTTTAAAATCAGTCCCATTGCGTTTGCTTGTAACATGGTAAATGAACTCTATTAGCTTGGCTAATGGACAAGAGAAAGAATCAGTGAAAGCCCTAATGTAACTGCAAGACAAACCTCTTAAAATGGTTTTGGCAGAGATCCACAGCCTATACACTGAATTGGTCTCAAAAAGGACAAATTGAAATTTCATTCACCAAAACTTGGGACATTGGAGTATAAGCCAAGATGCTAATAATTGGGCCAAGTTGGATTTTAGTATAGTTAACAAATGTGTAATTGTTGTTAGGAAAGATGCCTTATAAATTGAGTTTGTGGAGGTTCCTCTTTAAAGATATGGTCTATGTGAAACTCAGAATTTGTGGACTATTTGTAGCTTTCCAATATGGAATATGTGAGGAATAGCTGAAATTGAAAACCAAAGTTTGGGAGATTTTAGCTGTTAAAAA
Organism: Cygnus olor; assembly: GCF_009769625.2. Taxonomy (NCBI): domain Eukaryota; kingdom Metazoa; phylum Chordata; class Aves; order Anseriformes; family Anatidae; genus Cygnus; species Cygnus olor. The sequence goes on from NC_049198.1 coordinate 58,136,397, forward strand.
TTCTGCAGACCTGGATCAGAAATGAATCTCCATTCATTTTGTGATTTATTATTATTATTAATTTTTTTTTGACAAGTAGGTACCATGTTGTAGGGTTTTTTTTAATTTTTAATACATAAAATATGAAAGTGAATTATGTAAGCACTAGCTGAGAGGGAAAGACAGCTACTACATATTCCTTCGTTGATGGTGGAATGGGGAAAAGAAGAAAGTTCTTTCAAGCTAGGAATAAAGAGTGGTCTTCTAAATCCAAGACAAAAAGTGGCTATTTTTCACTTGTTTAGTATGAGACAAGTATGGGGGTAAATGTTAAAGTGGCACCACCTAAGTATATGCCAGCAGCAATAAATAAATAAATAAATAGATAGATAAATAAATGAGATCTCATTGCTCAAGGCTTTATCAAAACCCATAAAGAGTCTTCCATCAGTCCACCCCTGTGTTTCATTCACACACACAGAAAAACAGCATGTACCCACCAGCGACACATATATTTCATCCAGTAAGCGGGAATGTCGTATCACCTCTGTCAAGATTTCTAGAATTCAACAACGTAAGATCGATAAAAGACCAATAAAAGTTCAATTGACCTTTATATTGCGAACCGTGGCCAAAGTGCTTCCAAGGCTTTCTAGGCATGCTCACTTTCACTTTGGTACTGCCTGCGTCATTAGGTGCCCAAAGTCTTGTGACTGTGGTGATAGATAGCATTTCTGACAAGCAGGTCACAGAGTGACTGGTTTGGAAAGGTGATGGCTGTGGCATGATGGGAGGTGTAGAATTGTGGGTGCTCCTCTTCTAAAAGTGAGGATAATAAATTAAACACCACTTCAGATTTGGATCAAACTGGACACTGAGATTCAGAGGATTTTTCTCAACTGGCATTGATACACAGTGACTTGGCACAGATGTTAAATTTAATTTTGTGTTCTGCACTTGGCTTTAAAAGTAGGTATTGGCAAGTCGAAACTAATCCAAAGGGCAAAGGAAAAACATTTTCGTGGTAATGCCAGATCTGTGATAATACAAAGTGATTTCTCTTGTCTTGCATAATGCCTCATACCATGTTTGAAGGCTATTCCTTGTTTGCTGAAAGATGGTATCTTGGTACAAACTACAACCTTTGAATAAAGCCCACAGAGTTGCAACTGGCCTGTGAAAACCTAAGTCTGCAGATATGAAATTGAACTTGAGGAAATGTGAATCATGTCAGAAATGATTAATTATTTTAAGCAGACAATCAACAAAGAGAAATTTCAATTGGTAAAAAGAAAACTGAAATCGCTCAAAACTGGATAATTTCCCAGACAGCCATGGATGGAAGGATTTTTGTTGGACTTGGCTCTTGTTATGCATCATCTGCTTGTGGATTTGCCAGGTTTTCAGAACTACATCAGCTAGATAAGTAAATCTGAGTTACACTATAGTGTAAAGCTGGAAATGTTATGGTAACTGTTCACATGCTCATCTACCTATAATGTTTTTTATACAGGATGCAGGTTTGGGGACACAGAGTTTTTGAAAATCTGATGTCCATATTACAAGAAAAGATAAAATATTTAAGAACTCATTGAGAGAATTGAATATTCAGATATTTTTCTTGCATTTTATATCACTCTTACTATGGGAGGAAGTCTGCAATTAACTGCAGAGCTCTGTGGTCTAATATTTGGGACAAGAAACTAGCAATCTGAAATTCTGTTACAACAATTTTGAATTCTTGTTGAATCACCACCCTTCAGAAAAATAGCAGCAAATTTGCTGTGAAAAAGATTTGGTTTGCTCTAGAAGAGGAAATACATATTAATGATCTAATAATTAGAAGAAATAAAAATATTTCTGTTTCCACTACTGGTAAATGTGTATAGGATGGCAGGCCTGCACTCAAGAACACATATTTATTTATTTATTTATTTATTTATAAGGTAGAGAGATAATTATGTAAATTTATGAAGCTGGCAAATCAACAGGCCATCTTAGAAATAATCTGTTTTAGGAATAGAGTTCACCTTCAAGTCCATGATAAATGAACTGGTTCCCGGTCACAGAGAGAACGCTTGGATCTCAGAGATTGAGTATTCCATGGGAGAGAAGTAAACCATTTAATGATCAGAGCATTAGTCCACTGTTTATACCAGGAAGAGGAAGGTTTGAGACTACATCATTATTTTAAACTGTTGGACTTCCTGTAGTTCTCAAAACTTCAGTCAAGGTAAGAGAGAATTTATCTGGGGATAAAGGAAATCTGACAGTAGATAACTACTTTAGAAAATGGGACTGAGTGAGCATCTAGCCAAGACTGTCTCAAAACAGATTACACTATTACATTGCTGTTAATATGTCTGGGATTTGGCCTGCTGACTGTAATAGTACAAGAGATATGAAACTTACTAACTAGAAACAAAAATTTATATTGAATGCCCCCCACCCCCTTTAAAAAAAAATCTATTACAGATTAAGGGAGAAATATGAATCTATAGTGTTTTGGCAAACTGAGATATTTGGATTCTAAAAATTCATATTTTCTTAGGAAACATGCAACCTTCTATAGGATTTGGAGGTAACAGTGGGGACTGGCAAGACTACTTTTGTTGACTAAAGCTAGAAAGATGAGATCAGTGTACAGCGTCTGGTTGCACAACAACAGTCAGCGACAATCTGGTTGGCACACTCCAGCATTTCCCATAGCTGAGCATCAGCAGGCAACCCTATGAAACTCTTGTCTGAGATCTTGGAAAGCACAAATGGATTTCTGTCGTTTGGACATTGGAGAAATCCAGCCAACTCACACTTATAATCATTTCAGTTTGAATAGAGAAAATGTGAGGATATCTTCTGACAAGCCAAAGGAAGAAGCCCTTAAAAAAAAAAAAAAATTGTTTCTTTACTCTGCAGAGAAACCCCTCTCTGAAACAGGTAGAGCTCATACAATGAGTCTGACCCATGTGAATAAAACAATGTGTAACTTGAATGCTTGAATGTCGGTCACAAACATTTACCCAGATTTCTTCATTAAAGATTGCTTAAGAAGTATTCTATGATAAGAGAATACTGAAGTATTCAATGTTGAGGTTCTAGCTGAGGAAATGCTCTAAAAACATTGTGCCTGTGAATTAATACATAAAAGACAGAATAAACGGTTTTTGGAAAGACACAGTGTTCCTCAGGTTGACCTTGAAAGATGTCTTGCTCTAGTGGATAAAGGCAGAAAGAGGAATGACATTTTTCCAAACAGCAGTTGTGAATATTAGTAAGCATTTTTTATTACTTCTACAGTGAGGAAAAGACTAATTGATGGTTTTGATGGGTGTAAGGCTTTATTTTAGATGTATGATAGAGAAGTACATTAATTTTAAAGAGGCAATGTCACATATATCTTGCATGTGAAATTTGAGGTTTCTGGGCACTTTAATTTTTGCACAAATTTATTGTTCAGTCTTGCTATAGCTTCCATAATGTGTTTGAATGTTTCATCATGACACGGAAATCATTTATTTAGATATTCTGTTCCAAGTCATTAGGAACCTTGAAAATTAGAACTGAGACCTTGTATGTGTTATTTTGTCCTAGAAAGGACCAGCGCATAAGGCAGAGGTTGTGTTTTAATGTTTGTGTGGTACATTTTGTCATGAAGCGAAGTATGAAAAGCATTCAGTAATCTCATGTAGGTGTATACACCATGGCAGCAACCATACAGACTGCTGTAGAAAGAAAAACCTTCATCATTGGAGGCTAATTTCTTTCTTGGTTCTCTGCACTCTATCTACAGGGAGAGTAAATAGGCCTTCTGAAGAGTGAATCAAAGAAAGAGTCAGCTCTGAGGCGCACTGAAACATTCCCTGCATGACACTCCTCTCGTGCATACACAACTGGTGCTCACAGGGAGATCAGTCTTCTGGGGCTTAACCTTATCTTTTGGAATATCATTTTACATGAACAGCTTGGACACAGAACTCACAGAGCGAATGGAATATTAAATGTATGTATGTATGTATATTGAGAGAGAGAAAGAAGGATGTAAAGCTAAAAGGCAAAATGAAATGTTTTTGGAGACTTATATAACAATTTAGTTGGAGTGAAGACTGTAAGATCAACATTACCATATAGGCTATATTGGCAGATTTTATGCATGCACTTCCTGTCACTCGAGGCTGGGCTGTGGTTGAAAGCTGCTGAAATCACTTTTCCTTTGTCCATGAACTCAACCTCCCTCTTGCAGCTGAACAGAGTCACAGTTTTTCATTCGGTACTCGATGTAATGAAAGCATAAGAGCATTTTTATGATCACCCAAGATAGTAAGCTTTGTGATTACCACCTGCCTAATGCTAGAGCCTTGATTTGTACTGAAACAACAGTCTTCGTGTAGGCAGCATGTTGGATGGTATTGTAACAGAAATCCTCTTGTCAGATTCAATGACTGAAAAGCCAGTAAGTCATGATGCAGATTCACATTGCTCTTTGTAGGGTTTCTTTCTCCAGGAGAGAAGTCCAACATGTTTGCTGACGTCCCTGATGATCCCAGCTAACTCACAGGTGTGGAGGTAGGCATGGGCAGCCTCCTCCAGCAGATGCTGTAGAGGAGGTGAGGAAGGGCTGGCACCCTGGGGCTGCAGTGGCTGGCGAGGCAGCTGTGCCAGGCAGGTAGGTACCACTCAAGCTCTGGAAAGCAGATTGCTGCGGTCAGGTCAGTCTGCAGCGACTTCCTTCTGACTTACTGAGATCATCTGTTATTAGGCAAGAGTTAGCACAGTCAGGATGGCAGGCTGTCAAGACTGTGTCACGTTAAAATGGGAGAAAAGATAATTTCCTTTAAACCTAAAGTGGTACTGCCTGGATGACATGACTTAGAATCCCAGTTTTTAAATGAACACTCTTTTGTGCTTTCTAATACTTTCCAAGTATTTATTATGTTAAATATTCACCACATAATGTTTTTATATGCTTAATATATTTTGCAAATATTGGTGCATTGTGGTACAGGATCAGTGGATCTATGGTCTTCCAAAAGCCTTTTCAAATTAATGTAACTATGTTTTTTTAAAACAAAAACGAGAAAAAAAAAAAAAAAGCTCTAAGCCCAAGCAAACAAAATCAAATCAAACCAAACCAAACCAAAAACAACCTACAGTTAAGAATTAGGTACATATTAGATTGTTTAGTGAAGTGATTACAGTGTTCTGTTTTCAATGTATGGTTTTGTATACTGTAGAGTTCTGCTACCTTTTTCTTGTTTGTATTTTTAATTTAAAGAAATTTATTTCATTATGAGATACTCTGAAAAAAAAACATTTATTTTTTTCTCAACGTAATAAATGGTAAGAGAAAACTCTTTGGAATGATAACTTATTGAAAAGAAGACATTTGAAAATTTTCATTTTAATATTATACCTATAAACTCTTCTACCTTCTTACAAAGTTCTTAATTAATACAGAAATCTGCTTCTCTGAATCTTTCTCTTTGCAATTTATAAATCAGTCTATCATGTAGAGATTTGATCATTAACCAGGAACATTGCACTTCCAATTTATAAATAGATTATTTTCACCAATCTGCTAGAATATAGGCAAGAGAAGTACTCACATCTGATTCTTGTTGCCATGACAATGGCTTTGGTGCTTGGAAGAGCTTTCTTTCTTTCTCCAAACCTGATGCTCAGCTTACTCTTACTGCTCCAAATTCCTCACGTGAAGAAAGATAAGATAAGGTTAATAGAAGACTAACAACAACAAGATAAGAAAACATGTTTGATTGTAAGTATGCCTTCAAATACTATTGAGGAAATGTTGTGAATGCAGAAATCCTTAAAATGTAAGTCTACGCATGGCCAAGCTTGCTTGCCTATACATCTCTGCTTTTTATAAAAAAGGATGATATAGTTCAGTGAAGGATATAAGAATTTTGATATACTTTTCACTGTAATTTAAGAAGTAGTGAGGTCTGTGTTTGAACTCAGCCACCCAAATTAAAGTCTCATTTACATTCCTGAAGCAATACTGTGTCCTCATGCTGACACGTTGGACAACAGAGAGCTTTGCTATTCTAGCTCACTTTCTCAATAGTTCAGTATTTAAACATTTCCTGCATGAGCAGTCAGCTAGTGCAATGGTATCTTCACTTCTGTCTGAAAAAACATGCTGCAGCCATTCCCCTGCTAATTGCTCTATGGCTATAAATACAACTCTGAGTTTAGGAAAGAAAGTTTTACTATTTCTTCTTCACTGACTTATGAGTTTTTAGTCCAGTGATGTCTTACCTCTTAGCATGTAGTACACTATTCACTGGCAAAAATCCCTGAGTCTTCCCTATAGTACCATTCTCTCCATGTAGCACTGTTACAGTCCTTTCAGTAACACATAGCAGTAGCTCTCCTAGTGCAGACTGTATGCATATCTTGCTCTTCACTGGTTATTTTACTAGTAGTTGAATGCCTGTTTTTCCAACATTTTGTTATCATATGCCAAAATTTTCTTGAGTATGTTGGTGAAAGTAAACCACCTGTGTCAAAAACTTCCATCCAACTTACATATGAAAGATCCTAGAAAGTGTCTGAGAGATGAAGAACAATAATCAGTGCTTGCAGATATCAGAAATGTAGCTTAGTTGTTGGATTCACAGAGATAAAGGGAAGTTATACAGTACACAGGCAATGCCATTAACCTCCTGTTCACATCCAATAAAAATGGCATTCGTAGAAGAATCTCGCTTCTGAATCACTTTTATGTTGGTATATCTGCCTTCCTAGCTACACAGATAAAGCTAAAAGCCATAGTTTGCAGTAGTAGAGCCAGAAAGGCCCTATGCATTTGTGATCATAGCCCCTTGCATCAAAATAAGTCAGTTGTGGTTCAAAGAAAGCTGGGAGGATTTGTGCTGGATCCATTCAGTGTGCTGGAAACATCTCTGGCTCTTGCTGTGTTGGAAAAATTGTACATAAGGCTGGCTAGTTGCATTTTCCTTTCCAAATTTAAGTCTGATGTAAGCTGCTACAAACTCTGTGTAATGGGCACGTGCTGCCCCTCAAAGAAGTAAGATGGTGATAGTATTGTCATTTAGCATGAAAATGTTCTTGGACCTTCTGAGTTTAGCCCATGTTTGTTCCCTCTCACAGACGCCCCTCTCTCAAGATGAGATAGCCCTCTGCTGCTGGCTTTGGTACATGCAATTTAAAACCACTTCTGTGCTGACTTTGGCAACCGTGATGGAGATTGTGCTCAGTCATTACGAAAGTGGCCTATAGAGAACTTGTTTGTTTGCATTTTCTTATCCTAAAGGGTGTGTACTATGTGTTTCCTCTGAGAAGCCCCGGGTCACTTTCCAGTGAGCTCTGCCAGTTTGCTATTCGCATCAGACAGTAATGAGTATAAATCATAAATGTTCAGCTATTTCAACCAGTCCTTTGTGACGCTAGGGTTTTCTAGCTGCAGATTGACAGGATTGTCTGAATTGGTCTTGAAATGCATCTGTAGTCCTGAATTTGCACTCCAAATGACAGCTGGAATTTCTAGGGATTCAGACTTGGACATGCCACTGTTAAGCTGAAGGGCTATGTTTAAGGGCTGTAGAGATAAGAAAGCTGTTAACCCCTGCAGTTCACTTCAGCCCTCTCATAAACTTTATTCTCTTTACTTGTTCTGCTGTTCTAATATGTCCTTTCCAATGAGTCTAATTCTGCTAAAATCCTTATGAATATTGGATTAAAACACAATAGAAAAGTGATGTAGGGCTTTTCCAAGAAATACTCTCTAGCAAAAATAGAGTATCTTTCTGACAATCACAGTGCTTTATACTAGATCAGAATATGTCTTAGAGTTTACAAAGAAGCCACTTTAGATACAATTAAGGGTAGTTATCTAATAAATATTTTTGTATGGAAGTTAGTTTATAGTAACATATACAAGATAACAGGTATGCCACACTTAGAGGTGATTAGATTCTCAGGAAGTTTGTTTCCATTCAGCTGCTGGTAAAGGAAAGGTTGGACCTGGGGCTTAGGGCCATGGTTTAGTGGGTGACATTGGTGTTAGCGTGATGGGTGGACCAGATGATCTTGGAGGTCTTTTCCAACCCTAATGATTCTGTGACTCTATGAGTACCGATATTAGGCTGTGAATTTAAAGAAAGATTCTTTCCCTGTGCATGTCAAAAAATGTACTGCCCCTCTTCCAGTACACAAAGCTCTTCCAGCTCTGTCAGCTTCCTCTGGTACCAAAAGGACAGCTCTACAGAACTAGGAAAGCATGATGCTTTTGGAGGCTCAGTTCACTTTTCTCCTCTTTTACAGAATACCACACTTTGTAAAAGCAGAATGGCTTGTGACTCCTCAGATCAAGAATTGATACCTAAAAGTATATCAAATACTTGGCTTTTTTGTTATTACTTTTGTAAATAACATCCATTAATATTAAGCTGTTAGACAGTGGATCTTTAATTTTTTATTACTGCAAGTCAGAATGTTCTCTGTTGTAGATGACACATCACATCTGTTCCTTAGCTGGGAATGCACAGGGTAGCTTTAGAGTTGCAGGGGAAGGGGGATAATATTGTGAACAAATATGCAAAAGCAGCACAATTGTGGGAGGTATTTTGGCTCAAATGGCAAAGTCAGAGATCCAAATTTGCAAATTTTCTTTCATCTAGATGAATATTCAAAGGAGATACTTTTCTCATGAATATCTCTCTGGGACCAAGGATTTAAAATATATAGAATTTAAAAGATGGATGATCTCTCTTCACTTTGTCTTGTACCTGTTGAAAATGATGAAATATTAAAAGTGACGTCAGCTGGCTTGAAAATAACAGGCTGCTGTAGGAGTCTTAGAGGGTGGATTTTTTTTTTTTTTTAATTTTTTTTTCCCCCAATATTGAGATATTAAAAATTCTGTTGTATGGTAATTTGTGCTGGCCAGCAGGATGGTGGTAGAGGAGCACAGTAAGTAGTGTATACATTAGAAAATTATTATATGCTGAAATGAAAATGTATACAAATATTAAACTTGCATATCCTTTACCATGAGACTTTGCTCTTTAGCAGCTCAAGCATCTCTCTGCTATCATTTATATTTACTCTCATTTTATCTGGTGTGTTATGGTATGCTGTGATTTGCATGTGTTTACCAACTGTCCGATTAAGGAAGTTAGCCAGCTCCAAAAGACTAGATTAGCCAACTAATGGAGTAAAAATATTTGTGTTTTAGGTTCTTGAATGTCAGCCTCTGGGACAATGACAGAAACTGATAATGGGATACTATGATTTCTAATGGATAATTCTTAGTTACCATTCATTTTCTACTAGGCTGATTTCAGTTTCCCCCACAGGTAAAAATGATTTTATCTGGCTAATCTCTGGTGCTGAAGGGGTTTCATCCAAGAAATGTCTAGGACTCATCACTTACACTTCCTGTCTGATTTGATAGCCTGCCTGACATATGGTGAGAGAAATTATTCTTTAATTCACTCAGAGGTGGATGACCCCCTTCAGCTGGCATTCTCTGAAGCTGCTAGTGAACACACATGATCCAGTCTTCTCTGGGAGTGACGATCACCCAAAAGTGGGCTAATAAATATCATCCTGGTATCAGCTGCCTTAACTGCTGAACTGTGCATAATTTAAAGATGTTCCCTTGTCCCATGACATCCTTCAGTTCTCAGCTGCTTGTTTGAAACTCCCTCTGCGTCAGTATTAATACTGACACCACACTTTTTGTTCGCTTCAGTCCTTTCCCCCACATAATTTTATACATGGCCCCAGCCTCTTTTAATAGTTAAGCTCATCAGGGAGAGCAAGCTTCTGAAGACATGCTAGGTAGAATGAACATATGTTTATCTTTCATCACAAAAATTCCCTACACAACACTTTTTGTAGAGCCTGAGCACAATCCAAAAGTCCCAGCAAATGTGTTTTTAAACTGGTAGATAATGGCTACTCTACCCAGGATATTTTTTGTGAATCTTTCCCAATGCTAATACATCCAGAGGTGATTACTAAATTAAAAAAAAAAAAAAAAAAAGTGAGGGAATAGTTAAGAATAACTGTTCTTTCTCTAGGAAAGTTTCAGGTACGTACTTTCATAGCCTACCTTTCTCCCTCACAGTCCTGACTCCAGATGCTTGGAGTCAGAAAAAGTGATTGGGAGAGAGCTACCCAGACCCTCTCATTTCCATATAAATTGAAGAGCAGAAGGCTTGGACTGCTCTGGTATGAATAAGGGTGTAGCAATCTTTGCTTAACAATGTCAGTACACTTGTACCCATGGTATGAATATATATCTAAGTGGTTGCAAACACAATGCACTGTTTATTTTAACAGTAAGAACAAAGCATAAAGACAGACAAAAGCATAAGAATCTCAGTATTGAATAAAAACCTTTCTGAGTGTCATAAACATAAGCAGAGAGACTGATCTATATACCTTTCCCTGGGCAGGTGTAGCATCTTCAGACATTTCTACCAGGTGGATTTGTCGCACGTGTTATAAAAACTACCTCAATTGCTAACCTTTTCATCTTATCAAAAAAAAAAAAAAAAAAAAAAAGAATTGCAGTAGTCTTATACTTTCATAGTATTTTCTCTTAGCTGTTTGTTGTTAATGGGCTAAGAAGAAGGTTTTGTTTTGTTTTGTTTTTGTTTGTTTGTTTGTTTTTCCCACCTTTTCCTTCTTTTGACAATCTCTGTGTCTCTGTCCTACTTGTCAATAGACCACACCTGTATGCTGAAAAACGAAATCCTCCAGTACCAGATTAATCATATTCATAAATTATTAGCGGGCACTTCTATATCTGTTAGAATCATAGCAGGTTATTTCTGAGTTAATCTTTTTAAACTCATAAATAAGCAATAGTACTTATCTATGATTGATCTATAGCCTAGCAAAATATATCAGCTTTTTTTTTTTTTTTTTTTTTTTTTTTTGGCATTTAGGTAGTAATGAGTTTTAGGAAAAGATTTGAATGGAATGAGAGGGCAACACCTTATTTATTGCATAGGAAATTCATTAATTTTTCTAAAGGTTTACTGTTCATGTCAATATTTGCATCTCACGACCAACAGAGAGAATACAATACAGTTATTGGTTATTATGTTGATATGCTTACTTTTGTGTATGCAAAATAAATGTTTAATTTTAATTGGTCTCTTCTGATTCTAATCTGTTTGAATGTTTTCTAATTTTCATTTCAATAGTTTTTGTGATATAAGAGTTCTCTAAATGCTTAAATTTATATTCATAAGGAAATGATTTTATTTTGTTAATTATAATTTTTTATTTCAGGCCTTCCAGACCTCTTCACATATCCATAGTGAAATGCACGTGATATAGTGGGCAGGTTCTATCTACTACGGAATGAAAAATGTCTGCCACTTTTCTTTCTAGATCTCACATTTCTCTGACTGGGGGAATTATCAGTGGTGTGAAGGGTAGTGGGAAACATCATTCCCTCATTTGGTGATATATATTTAGTATCAAATCTCTCTGGATTGAATGTTCTCTGACTTCAGTAGCTTCAGGACTGCATGAAAATTAAATTCTTTTTAACATTATTGTAGTCTGGATCTCTTTGAAACTAGAGTCTTTCCTGTGAAGCAGTTATGGCATTTGGTACAACACTTTGTCCAGAATACATTAAACTTGCAACAACACTGGTTGAGTTGATAGTTAAACATCTTAAACTTAACTTCTCTGTTGGTATGTAAATATCTTGAATCAGACACATGTGTTTTCATTTTAGACCTATGTATATTTATCTTTTTTTTTTTCCTATAGTTCATTTGCTTTTATATTATTTTGGCACTATTCAGGATTAGGCATTGTAACATATATATCAGAAACTGGACAACTGGACTCTGAGATGAATTTCAGTGTGGCTAAGTGCATGCAGGAAGTCAGTTGTCAATGTCAGTTCCAGTGCTTGGTGGCAGGCAAGATGAAAAACAGAACATTGGGCTTTATTGTTAGAAGGGGAGTTAAGGAAACAAACAAAGAACAACAACAAAGCCAAACAAACAGACAAAACAAAAAACTAAATACTGTTGTGAATTTCAACAAATGAATAGCATGCCTCTGTCTTGAATATTGCCTGCAGTTCTAGTTATTTCATCTTTCAAAGGATATAGCGGAATTAGAAAAATTAATGGATGCCTAACAGGGATGATTTGAGTGACTCCTGTATGAAGAAAGAGTGAAAACACAGAATAGAAGATAATACAAAGGCAGAACAGAAAAACATTCATTAAACTCTGAAACTTAAATGGGTGTGGACACACTACATAGAAAATTACTTAATACCTTTTTATGTCATAAGAACTGGGTAGACCAGTGTGAAATTATTGAATAACAAATTTAAGACAAAAGTAGTATGACTTGTGGAAACCCAATGGTAAACAGATTCAAAAAGAGGTTAGATATATTCAGAAAAGACAGATCTTCTTGGTGCTGTTAAAAGCAATAAGTCAATTACAACCCCCAGTTATGAACATTCCTAAACCATTAATTGTTGGAAGCCAGAGTATATCAAGGTATGGATTATTTTATAGTGGTCTTCTAGTAATGTTATCCTCTGCTTAAAAATAATATATTTTTCACTGTTTGTTATGTTAATACACCCTGAGTCTGACCAGTCTAGCAACTATTAAGCAAAAATTTTTACATGATTCATATCACATAACAGTCACCCTAGACAACTTTGTGTCTGTTCTTATCAATGGCATGCATTTATGTAAAATTATGGACAAGATTGTCTCCAACACAATTTTTCTGAAATAGTGGTTGTAGGAAAATAGGTTCAATTCAGGTATACACCTGAAGTCCTGTGTTGGGAAAGAAAAATAAAGAACTGTTTTTTTTTTTTTTTTTCTCCAGTTTTTGACTATTCATAATTTTAAACCTCTTGTAAACTTGAAAACAATCTGAAAAATGAGCAAGTATGTTTTTCTCAGCTCCTCAAAGATCATCCAGGTTTGACCTCCTGTGAATTCAGAAATAGAAAGAAGAAAGTTACATTTGCTGTGAGGCTGGAATACTTCAAAAGTACACAAAAGGTACATAGTCTTAAAACACATTATTGAAGACAGACCCACATGTTTTTTTTTTTTTTTTCCATTTTTTTAAGGTTTTTCTAAGAAGAAGCAAACCTTATTAAACTATGCACATAGAATGCTGGCTGACTCAAAGAAAAGCTGTTTCAAGAGAAACTTCAGTTGTATCTTATATATTTACTTCATGCTAAAATAACAGTCATCAGAAAGAGAGTCTAAAAGTTGTGTTGATTCAAGGGTATTATTCATACATCAAGAACATCCTAAAGTAGTATAATTAGGTAATTCTCACTTCACTTTCCCTCAAACTTGATTAGATAGCTTAACTTGAGTAACTTTTGGCAATATAGTCATTTAAGTCTGTAACATAAGATTTATTCCTCATTCTTTGCATTGGCACAAATGTCTTCTCCTAACCTGTCTGTAGGTTATATTTAGACACTTATGCTCTTTCTTTCCATGTGGAATGACATATGTGCATGCTCCCATTACCTGACTCAATGTGTGTCTGGTATGTGACTGCAGATAACTGAAAGTAACTGAACTTTGTTTATGCAACACACATCTGCTCATGTCAAGGTGAGGACATAAAGAGGCTCTCAGGAAAAAGAATGATAAGAAAGAGACTGTGCAGCTTCCCTAAAATATTCACCAGCCTCCCCAAAAGGAGTTGTAAGGTTTGTGTTCTGCTCCCTTTTCACATGTGAGGGGGCTTGGGTAGGACAGTGGTAGAGTGGGCCAAAAGCCAAAGTGCTTTCACAGCAGCAGCTTATCATGTAACAAAAAGAAACCCAGATGGCCTTTTTTATGTTGTAGTTGGAATGTAATGACCTGATAAAAAAGGAATACATGGCACTGGTAGATTGCATTAGCATACTCATACTCAGTTTCCCAAGGTCATTGATGAAAATATTTAAACAACATCAGCTCTAAAACCAATACTTGAAAAAGTTCCTGATTGCCTTTCCCCAGCCCGGTAGTACCTCTTTCATCACAGCTTTGTGTTATATCCCTTTCAGGCAGTTCCTCAACAACTTTTAACGTTCATATATTAATTCCCAATGCTTATTAATGTTGCATACTTTCAGGCTGTTTAATTTCATCAATTATATATGCTTAGATACCTATATTTATTTCTCTGTCTCCAAATGATGATAAAAGCTTCTTTGTTTTATGCTGTCCTATGATGCTTCAGCACTTATGTCAAGAGATTTAGCTAAACTTGATATGACCCGTTAGTAATTTCTTAAAAAAACCCTAGCTAGTTAAGTAAACAAAACAAAACAAAACAACAACAACAACAAACCAGAAAAATATAAATTTTGTGCCCCCGTTATTAAAATGAGAGGAAATACAGCTAATATATTTCATTATAGTTGATGAAATGATCTGCTTGTCACAACATAGTCAAGATTATGGATTGGGAATTCAAAAGCTCAAGGCTTAGACTATTTGAATAATTTTGTGGGTAAACTTGAGTGAACAGAATTGAATCTCTTCCATCCTCCTGCTGGCACATGTTGCTCTGCTGTGTCTTGGGGCACAGAACAAGGCTGGCACAGGAGAGAGAGGCAGATTCCATCTCTACTTCATCCAGTGAAACAAGCCCATGGCATCTGTGTATACAAAAAATATGGTACAAATGGCTCAAGTGATTCTAGGAGGCTTGAAGGGACTTGGATAGTGCACAGCTAGGAAAAATATAAAAATAAAAATAAAAGCATCAACAACAAAACAAAAACAAAAACAACAACAACAAAAAAATCCCACATTTTTTTTTTGCAAAAGTAGTGCAGTAATTCTGAATCTCTATTATTTCTTTGTTACTGTCTTAGCAGTTATGTTATAGCTCTGCACATGGTCAGCATTCTACATATGTATTCTATGGTGGGATTCACAGCCTCTGTGTAGCTGATTTAGTAAAGAGGATTTAATACTGTGTGTAGTATTACTTTCATCTTCATTCATTCATTTTGCTTTACCACTCCAGGGAACTTAATCTGAGTTTTGTGCTGGAAAACCTGTTTACAAAAAAGTTGTTTAAAATCTGTGGAAGGTGAATGCAAGAGCTGCAATTATACTCTGAATAAGATATGTCTCACCAGGGCTTTATAAACAAAAATCCCTTGGAAAAAGTAAAACTTGAAAAAGGAGATTTACAAAGGTTGGATTTGATCATGTACCCCCAACAGGTACAGAGGTGAGGTTCAGATTAATTTCAAGTAATTGACACATGTACGGTTCTGCTTGGTTAAAATATAATTGCTGTAGCAAATAAACATATTACAGACCTCTACATATATCTTTTTGTGTGTGTGCTTTCTATAGAGAAGTACTCATTTGTTTTTGGTTTGTCTAGCCCTTTTGGCCAGCAGCCTAGACCTTCCAGCCTAATCAATATTATATTTTAACCTGTTAAACACAGCACATGGAAAAATAATTTCTAGCAGCATGAGGGAAAAATTATTTATTAATGTAGATATTTTTTTTCCAGCAAAAAGGGTAGAGGTCTGCATGTTTATAAATAAATTTGACTTCAGTGTACTGCTGAGGAGAATCAGAACAGCTGCCATACAGATTTTGAAAATATCACCATCTGATAAATGTGCAACATAAGCACCATGACTTCAACAAAATTAACTTTAATTTTCCTATCAGCAAGAGAAGAACAAGTTCAAGATTAGTTATGCATTAAACAATCAATTCATGGAGACTAATTGAAGAAAGGAAGACCTTGAAATGGAAGTCATATAAAAAGGAAACTGATTAGTCTTTATATTAATGTCTCTGTTCAGTAGCATTCACATTTTTGTCATTCATTTAATAAAGAACTGGATGTCCCAGTCTAAAATTCATGGCATAAAGAATGGCTTCCTACTAGAAACTAAACACCAAAAATATCTGTCTTTGTGTACATACATACAAATACATAGAAAAATGGTTATAAGTAATTCTATGCCAGAACCTTCTCAGCTTTTACCGTTGATTGTGCAGTTTGTGCTGAAAACAGTGTTTTAAAAGCTTGGGGATTTTTCTCTGCATAGATGGAGGTCTTCAAAAAAGAGTACAAGGCACAAGCAACATTTATACTGCAAAATTTAAAAAAAAATTCTTTCCCTTTCCCTTTCCCTTTCCCTTTCCCTTTCCCTTTCCCTTTCCCTTTCCCTTTCCCTTTCCCTTTCCCTTTCCCTTTCCCTCTGCCTTTCCCTCTGCCTTTCCTCCCTTCCCTTCCCTTCCCTTCCCTTCCCTTCCCTTCCCTTCCCTTCCCTTCCCTTCCCTTCCCTTCCCTTCCCTTCCCTTCCCTTCCCTTCCCTTCCCTTCCCTTCCCTTCCCTTCCCTTCCCTTCCCTTCCCTTCCCTTCCCTTCCTTCCCTTCCCTTCCCTTCCCTTCCCTTCCCTTCCCTTCCCTTCCCTTCCCTTCCCTTCCCTTCCCTTCCCTTCCCTTCCCTTCCCTTCCCTTCCCTTCCCTTCCCTTCCCTTCCCTTCCCTTCCCTTCCCTTCCCTTCCCTTCCCTTCCCTTCCCTTCCCTTCCCTTCCCTTCCCTTCCCCCTCTTCCCCTTCCTCTTCCCCTTCCTCTTCCCCTTCCTCTTCCTCTTCCCCTTCCTCTTCCTCTTCCTCTTCCTCTTCCTCTTCCTCTTCCTCTTCCTCTTCCTCTTCCTCTTCCTCTTCCTCTTCCTCTTCTGCTTCCACTTCCTCTTCCTCTTCCCCTTCCCCTTCCCCTTCCTTTTCCTTTTCCATTTTAATGCGTTCAATACTTTATTCTAAAATTTCAACAGCACATGCACCTTAGGTTCTGCTCTAATTCACACAATGTAATTTTAAAATTAGAATGCCAACTCTTAAAAAATTACCATTTTGTGCAAGAACAGAAGAACAGAGAACATTTAATTTCAAAGTGGAAATATATTACATGAAATAGTGTGCTTGTACAAAGAAAGTTTTATTTGGGGGAAGGTATTAGCCAGGTGGAAAGAAATGTAGTTGCTCATCAGAGTATTTACAGGCCACATATGGCTTGCAAAGTGACTGACAGGAGGTTAATATAGTAACTGCTACTGAAGAAGATGGAAAGAGGAGATGGTCTAGAAGGTATAGTGGTGCATGGAATAAGAAGTATTTGTAGCTGGAGGTGTTGGTGATTAATGAAACAGCTTGTGGCTTTGATTTGAAGCTTTGGTTCTTTCACAACTTTTTCACTTTTATGAACAGTTTAACCCTCCCTCCTAAGCTTGCACATGCTCAGATGAGCAGCTGCAAGGAAGAAAGTTGGCACTGCTGTAATTGATCCTCTGAGGCCTCTTCACTAGGAACTGAGATTCTGCTGGGTCTTCATAGGGATCCTAATGGCAACTGAAATAAATCATTTGGGGATATCAAAAGACACAGTGAAGGAGCTGTGGGGCCAACAGACATCAAACACATATCCAGAGTGCTGTCAGGATCCACTCCTTGAAATTCTTACTCTAAAAGAATGGGTTCATGTGGGCTGCTGGTATCCCAAGTGAGATACGTCTATGCTGCACCCAGCTGGGTAAGAGCCTGAGAAATTTCTGAAACTTTTATGGCACAGCTCTGAGATAGATAGGTGTAGCGCTGGTGGGAATCACAGATAGAAGATGGTACCATATTCTTCTCCATCCATTTCAAAGTTAAAGGGTTCCTACCACAGTAAGGGAGCTGGCTGTGTCCATAACTGGGGAAGTCTGAGTGCAGAATTTTTCAGCCTGGTTTCAGACGTGAAGTTTAACCAACAGAGGATAAAGCACTAGAAGCACTGAGCAGCTGCTGAATCCAACAGGGTAATGAATTAAAAAAGAACAAAGAAAACTGCATGAATGGAAAGATAGTTGTCAATGACCGAAAAATGTATGTGTGAAAGGAGGAAGGGTGGAGGATTTTTATTTATTGCACTCCTTATCTGCAAGAATCAAACAACAGAAAAAACTTTGTCATATTTCTACCAAATGGCTATTTCTGACACTTATGATGTGCATAGTAGTTAATTCAAACAGGAAGCTAGCTGAAACTACTGAAAAAATAAAAAAGATGGGAGAGTATTTTCACATTTCATATAAAAGTAAAATCAGTGATGGAAGCATATTTAAACAGAAGAAACTAATGTGAAACTACAAAAAGCAAGTAACCTTTTTTAAGAACAAAGAGATGAACAGTACCCTAGAAAGAGAACTAAACCTTGATCAGGTCCAGAACAACAAAAGAATTTTTGGCAGAGAAAAGGGGTGAAAGAAAAACTGAGAACCTCAGTCTGACTTTTGACAAAGCAATTGGCCAAGCATTAGAAATAATCGAGACCAGAATGAAGATTATAAAATGTAGGCACCACTCCAAAGCAACAAGAATGGTTTAAAAAATAGAAAGAAATCTGAAATATCTCATGCAAATAGACCTAATTTAAAATGACATAGCTCAGAACTGGAGAGCACAGACAACAATTGAGGAGAATATTGGAGCCAAGACAATGCACAGTACCCATATCAATGTTGCAAGAAATATAATTATATCATTTTATAAGAGTTTGTAAAAGCTTGCAGGATATGTAGGAAATTGGCAAAGGTACCAATAGCATAACAGTCAAATTCTCTGTAAAATCCTGAAAGAAAATGGCTTATTAAATTATTTTTTAGCTGGACACTGATGTACAAAATAGTACAGAAGTAGTTCTTATTGACATTTTCATAAAACAAAACAAAACATGCAGGGGGCATAGGTATTATGCAGGTAGTTCTATTAAAAAAAAAAACAAAAACAAACAAAAAAACACCTAAGACAGAAATCACCCCAGAAATAAATAAATAAATAAATAAATAAAATAAAATAAAATTAAAAAAACATAGGAGTAACAGCCAGTACAGTTGTTGCCACCAGTAATACTTTTCCTCCAGCAAAGATCCCTTGGAATACTATAATTCATAAGAAGTGTGTCTAATCTAGATGTTCAGCACAGTAATCTGAGGATGCTACTCTGGGCTGACGTCTTGTGGACATTAAATGAAAAACTTTACACAAGATAAAAGAAACTGAAGGAGTTAATTGAGGAAGCAGCAGTGGTCAGGAACAACTGCAGGAAGAACAATTTCTTTTGTCTACAGATGACTCCAAAGGAGGTATTATCATAATCCTCTTTTCAGCAGTGTGAAAACTGCTGCTCAAAACTGAAGACCATTGGTCTGTACATGAGGTAAGCAGACAGAAATGAAATGTCGTATATGCAGAGGAACTCCCCGAACACAAAAGTCTTTAAGTCTTTATAGGAGGCAAGAATTACCTGAAGTGGAACAAAAAATCTCAAATTATCATTGCCAGCAGGGGTCTTGCAGACTGGCACACTTTACATTTCCTTGTTCTTAACCCTGAGAAAAAATGGAGAGGATTCTTTTCTCTCAGTACAGATTGATGTGGATATTTAAAGCAAGAAGAGTAAAAATATGCTTTACTTAAGTGATTCCCAGCTTTCCCATTTGGATTCCACCTTCACTTCTCAAAATTCTTTCTAGTATATGTCATTATTATAAATATCTTAATTGAAAACATCAGAAAGGCTACATGACACTTGTGAGCAGTTGGAGCCCTTCTGGCATTCAAGAAAAAAAAAATAATGTAGAAAAGTACAAATACAATATTGATTAACTTATTTAATATAAATAAAAGCCAAACCCACAAATTATTACAGGTTAAGGTACTGCTTTGGCAGAGACCACAAGAAAAGCATAATAACTTTTAGCATGGCCAACTATGAAAGTATTTTTCTGGGTTATGTTGCCAGCTGGACAAAAGAACACGTGTTTTGATATTTAAGTGTTAGTTGGTCTAATATGAGGATACAGATTCATAATGTGCTATGGAAGAATTTGAGTAAAAGAACAAATGAAGGCCTTTAGGGATAGAAAATCCTGAAAAGGTCTAAGAATGTTTTATTCAAGACTCAGATGAGCAATGTTTAGTCTTTTGAATATTGATATAACTAAAAAGGTCAGTTTATTTTAAGAGCCCAATTCAATGCCACAGAAAAACATGATTATCTGTAGCAAAACAAATATAGTTTTATTTAGATTATCTGGAAAAAAAAATGCATATATAGTCTAGTGTATTCTTTTTTCACTTCTTTGTGGAAATATTCTCATAAACATGATCACATCAGAAACTAGGAAAATGTGTGGTACAACTTACTGTCCATGGAGCTTATCACAGCAATGAGCCAGTTTGTCAACCAAGTGATGGTTAAGTTCCTAGCTGTATCTTACTCCTGCTTCAGGTGATAAATGCTTTGAAAATGAGAAATGTAGAGCATGGATGAATAATGTGTAGAATCTGATTTCTACCTGTGAATAGAAAAAAAAAAAAAAAAGCATATTTCATCAGTGTACTACATCAGGCTCTTTCAGAAATGCCTGTAGGGACTGGACAATACTTTAGCAAAGGAAACCATAATCTGTCATCACATAAAAGCAAGGCACAGAGACTAATCCTTTTCAGGGGTAGGAACACAACTGACCCAAAGAAATAAACCATGCATTGGTCTGGATTATAAATGTACTAGACATGAATCTACTCAGCCAGAATTAAGGTAACTGGCACACTTTGGGATGTATGCCCATGCTAGCTCTAAACTAGGCAATTTTGAAATCAATGTTGTGAAGAAGTCATAGATTTCAGGGTGAAGAAGGGTCACATCTTGAGCAGGTCACTCAAATTTCTGGTAGGTTTGCACTGAAGGCAAAAATCACACAACACAACCAGGTAGATTAAGGCTAGCATGGACATGCCCCCATGTGCTTCAATCGCATCTTCAATTTCAGTGTAGGCATAGGATAAATGGATGGAAGTATAGAAGCATTAAATGAAAGCACCTAGTCTGAGACAAAGAAAATGGTAAGAAAAGCCTGTACAAACAAAAGCAGTAGGGTGATTGCAAGAAGGGATTAGGGTCCAGATGTGGGCAGGATCACAAAGAGTAGTGATTTAAAAGGAAGGGGAAGGCAGAACAAAATGTTTTGAAGAGAAAAAGCTAGTGCAAGCTTCAAAAAGACATGGTCAAACCACGTTTTTGCTGTAAGAGATTTTTTTTTTCTTTAAATGTGGAATTAAAGGAAACAAGTGTAGAGAACCCCATGAGTTCTTAGCAACGGGATTACGACCAAGCTGTGTGATGTGAAAAACAGACTGTGAACTTTCTTCGGACACTCTCTCTTCGTTTAAAATCCTTTGTCTACAAGCCTGTGGGTTTCCTCAAAATGAGATTTCTAGGATAAAATTTTTGGCTTTTTACTTTGCAAGATTTTTTCTCCTTTATCCTAATGCAAAAGACGAGATACAGCCCAGAGTTTTACTGATGTGTAATAATGAGTAAAAAAGAATAAAGTGCCCATCTCAGGCTTTTGCAATACTGTTAAGATGAAGAATTCATAGAGGAATACCATCAAATGGAGCAAGGTCAAAGGTATAAAACTTTCAGTAATCTCAAAAGAGTCCAAAATGTTATCCACCCCCTCCCCTAGTTGCTTGACATTTTGATGGTAAAAAAAGCTATATCTAGTTTTCAGGTGCATATTCTAGAGGGAAA
Source organism: Cygnus olor (assembly GCF_009769625.2). Taxonomy (NCBI): domain Eukaryota; kingdom Metazoa; phylum Chordata; class Aves; order Anseriformes; family Anatidae; genus Cygnus; species Cygnus olor. The sequence goes on from NC_049198.1 coordinate 58,158,008, forward strand.
AAACTGACAGGCTAGTTTGATCAGATTAATAGTAAAGCTTCTGAAAAGCACAGCTTCTTAGTGAATGTACACAATATTGCATGAAAAAGCCCAGTGAAGTAAGAAGAAGCAATTGTGTGAATCAAAAGGAAAAATGGGCCAACGTATTTCAGTAATAATTACAGTTATCAATACAGGACACAGCATATTGAGGTGAAACCTTGTAGAGAGATTAGAATCTTACTTTAAGCTTTCTTTCAAAAGATTATGTATATATAAATTCCATGTGTTTCTTCCTCCATTTGAATGGATGTTAATCAGAAAAACAGAATTTCTACGAGTAGCTTAAATTCATCCATACTCATTAGATGCTCAATTAGGTGAAACAAACTTTTCATCATATGCCAAAAGCTTAATTTAATTTGCCCAGGATAAGCAGTTAACCATATCTGTTAAGCTCTGAATTTTTTGGAAATTACTTCAGGGTAGTGAAGCAAAAACTATTAAATGCTGGAAAGCTACAGGCAGACATTCAACTTTGTTTATCCTATATCTAAAGGTATTTACTTGAAGTATTTACATAAAACAACAACAACATTAAATTTCATGCTACACAGTGGCTCCTTGAAGAAAAAGGACATCAATATTAGGGCAAAATAACCTTCCTTTTGCATTGCATGAGTGTAGTTTGGTTGTTTTATGATATTCCAGAAGGTTTGTTTAAAGGTGCTCAGTCAGTGGACTTTTCCCAGTAATCTACACACAAAGATTAGGAAATAATTTATTTTCAAAGGAGTATATAGTCTCTACTTCTACCTGGAAGCAAGAGGATATGTCTTTTTTAGAAATATAAAGTGTTTAATAACATTGGATTTGTTCCTATGCAGTATCAAGAAAGATGAATTAAACTAAACTTTGATGAAGAGGAGAAACCTTGCTAAACTAAAGCAGGCAACTTTCCTACTCTGGGCTTTTTTACTTTCTTTGAAAATTAAATCAGCTTAGAAAATACAAACTTAGTAGCTACATCTACAGTGAGAATACTGTTCCTACTCACCTGAGAGAATATTTCAATACAACAATTTCTGATGTAATTATAAAGCAATCCTAATTGGATCATATTACTTGAAAGTTTTGGAAAGTTTTCCTACTTTACTATGCCCTTCTATACAAATATTGCTTTAAGCTGAGTTATCACTAATAGCTATTATTTCAGCCAAAAAAATTAGCACAAGAAGGGACAAATCAGTTTCAAATACCTGGTCACTGGAAAACTACTCTTCCACTGCCAAATAAACAAGGTCTCCTTCCAGGATACAAATGCTGTACACTGTCTTATCTCTCTGTTATAATATGGGGCAGCACTATATATTTGCAGCAGTCTGTGAAAGATTCCTGCAGTCAGTCACTGCCCAGGGTTAGCTAATTTAAAACAGTTTGGGCAAACTCTTTTTGAGTAATGTAACACCTGTGAATTCAGAAGCAACATGGCATTTACATGTCTAAAGTTGCTCTTATTAAATTACCTGCTTTAATAGGGATCGGATGAGGATTTTCTCCCCTAAAAGTTTTCTCCATGATGAATAGACATCACTCAAGTCATTACTATGATCATACTAATTTGCTTGCCCTAACCACTGATACACTTGATGCAGTACAGGCAGAAAGAAAAGTTTGGTCTCTTGCTGTTTTATTTCTTTAACCCAATTCACTAGCTGTGTTTTGAAGCCATGTTTTGAACAGTACACCGCAAGAGAAAGAGGGTAAGAGGTGTCTTGCATGAGAAGTATGAGAAGTTTTGGTTTTGGCTGTGTTACTGATGCCAGCATGTAAATGATACCCACTGGCAGAAAACAGCCTCCTGAGAACTTCAGGTATCTGCAAGTTTTGGTAGCTACTACATGTGTAGGTTCTGGATATCACGAGATGCCTGCATATTAGACTTCAGCATACTAGATGGCAGTTTCTTCAGATCTGCCTAGATGTAATCCAAACAATCCTACTACCTAGTTATTGTCACATATCCAGATTTTTCTACTGACCACTTGCTCTGTGGTTAGATTTACACAAAAAGCAGCACCAGAGGAAATCTTTTCTAAGTCATCAACATCAGTGAGTGCAGTTATGAGCAGAGTTCAATCTGACTTTGATTACCACTAATTTAGATATTATATACCTACAGTGGTAGAACTAGTTTAAAGTCCCTAATTCAAGAAGAAAGGTGCCCATGGTGATGACAAATGGCAGCAGATTTTGAACAAAATTCTTTATGCTATATACACTGTATAAGCCTGGGGAGATCCCTGACTCACAATGTTACTTTTTTTTTTTTTTTTTAAAAGACTGGGTAACATTCAGACCATTAATTACATTTGTAGCCATAGCTAACTTAATTATGCAGGGGTAATCAAGCTTCTTGCTTCAGGGTGTAAACTAATTACCACAAGGGACATCTGCATTTTGTAGGCAGCACTGCAAACTTGAAAAGTGCATGAGTCTCTTTGTCTTCTTTTCAGAGACATTGTTGACCAGAAATTGACTTCTCTTATGCAAGAAAGTTTTACTGCATACAAATTGTATGGAAACATGGTCTGTCATATTGCTGAATAAATGATATCACTACCTTTATGGCTTGGGTCTGTTTTTCTAATTCAGGAAGAAAGCTGATAAACCAAATGTGTTTAATGATTTTGTGCTATGTAAACCGGTTATCACAATTTAATTGATGCCTTACAACACTAAATCTCTTATGAAAGTGGAAATTAGCAGTTTTCCATAGAGATCTGGAAGGGACTTTTCAATGTAGAGCAACACTTTTCTGCAGAAGAGACTGAATGTTTGTACCCTTGACAGTAAAGCATTGCAAAGTTATGCACTTTTATATAGATGACAAAAGGTACTTAGAGGCTTTGCTGGTGTAAAAAACTGAACTGTCAGATCACGATTTGACTGGGGAAGAGAACATTTCAGAGTGAAAAAATAACTGTGAGAACCAATGTATTCAGTAAAGAGGCTATTTCTTGCAGAGGAATATGAGAAACCAAGAGTGCATTCTCTACCCAAAGTGATGATGATGATGATGACCTTCCAGCTGTCTCGAGGCTTTCTAAGTATTTTGTTCTTTCTCTGTGTTCTTCTTTGTTCTCTGACATATCAATTTTTAAGGGATTGACTTCCTAGGAACTGAGCAACATTAAACAAAATACTCAAGTGTATCTTGTTTACTGCCAGTAATAAAATGTTTCAAAAGGATGAAAATTTATATTACATAGTGATCACAATTGAGGAGAATGGTCAAAGAATCAAAAAATTGGGACAGAAAACTGAAGATTTGTATTTTTGTGAAATCTTAGAGAAGTCACTAAACTTTTATGTGTGTTCTCTAATACAAAATAGAAAGTTCATATTTACAAAGTTTTGTGAGCTTTAATTCATTTATGTTTATGAGCGTTTTGAGACACACCAATTGAAAATGTTCTGAATGCCAAAAAATAGTTATTGTTATAAAAGGTCTTCAGAAGATATTCCAAAATGCATATTATATTTTTAATACAATACAAAATGATGTGCCCCTCTGAGATGAGAGAAGGATTCAGCTTCCAGGCAAAGTAATGGAAATTAATAAACAGACTGCTGAAAGTTACCCAGCAGGCGGTATTGTTATAATTACTGTTCTCAAACAACGGGCTCAATAAGATTCAGAATCTTCTTTGAAAGGAATCACTAAGTTTCTAACTATCAAAAGTCATTATACAGTGCCAAAAACTTTAATACATTTGTAGTTTTTAATTGAGCTTTAATTCTAATTGCCTTGGCAAGCTTTACAAAGCAGTCCTAACAAACAGGTTAAAAAAGCTCAACAAAAAGTGACGAAACTGCAGCCTGAGCTCCAGTCACAGGAGACTCAATGACAGACAGGATCTACTGCAGATACAGGACTGTGTGCCCGCAGTCTATAGTGAATGTGAACCCAGAGTACGTTTGTCAGAGAAATTGGTTAGATTTCCTTGATTACTTGATTAGATCTCAGAAACATACACATTAGAACTCACCTAAAGTTACAAGAATAAATATCACATGGAGACTTCTTATGCCTTTGCTAACTTAATATCAAAATAAGGCACTTGAATTGAGTCACCAGAGTTGTGTTTGAAACACTGTTTTTTGCAAACAAGTTCTTGGGCCTAGAGTCATTAAAATCAATGAGAGCCTTATGTCTAAAAATGATGTACTGCAGTAGCTGTTTAAGAACACGCACTTTCTCTAAAAAATTGAGCTGATTCATGAAATTTTACTTTCGCAAAGGGCAGAAACAATGTCTTTTATACTTACATTAGAAGAACAGACTGTGATTATTGTACAGAATTTGATTCTTCTTCCTAATCATAGACACTCCACAGACTTGCCAGACCACTCACTATTTTCATATTTTCCATGTGAATTATTTTCTTTGCTCACACGTAGACAGATAACATGAATTCTCCTTCAAAAGTTATTGGCATGCTTGCATTCTCACGTATGGAGACTGCAGTGGATTCAGCCAATATTTCTATTATACCAGTAACTGAGAACCAGAAGCAAGAATATTGTAGTATTTTTATTTGCTTTGATCTTTCAGATGGAATTCTTGTTTTCATTAGTTGCAATTATCTGCCTTGTCTTCCAATGGAAGACCTACTGGTCATTGTGTCAAAGGTTTTTGAAAGATTCAACATCCAGAGAGAATGCAGAATCGAGAGGGTGGAAGTCTTCCTGTGAATAAGGTGCTTTACATTCCTGTCCAGACAAGAAAAAACAAACAAACAAAAAAAAACACCCATAAACCTTGGTCAGGGGGTTTGAAAACTATTCACAAAACATTCTTAGCTTGTGTTCTGTTTGATCCATGGTACCTTTTAAATGATATAATAATAATATGGCTGTAATTCCCAGTTAAATTTCTATTACTAGGCAGGTTCTGACTGCTTTTTCATAAACACAGTGCTGTACCTAATATTTCTTAGTCTTAAATTATTCAAGTGTTTTTTGTTTTGTTTTGTTTTTATTTTTTATTTTTCTCTATACAGGAAATGGAAAGCTGGAGAGCAGACTGACGACCTTTACCTAAAGCTTTAAAAATGCGTATGCAGAGCCTGATTCCCTGTCAGAGAGAGGGAGTGGAAAGTCAGTGGAAATGACTCTGGTTATTCTGTGCATATGGACAAAATCCTAGCAGCAATTCTCACTCACTTTTCTCCTCAGTTTCTACCTGTGTGGAACTATATCTAGAGACCATTATCTTTTACTGCTAAGTTTTAGAGTGCCAACTTTTGAGGTTTCGATCACGCTATTGGAAAAATGCTTGGTCAAGCAAATCCTGAAGAAGGCAGAAAAAGCTCCATTGGTTAAAGGATTTCCAAAGAAAGGTTAAGGGCAACACTAAAGCATAAGAGGTGCCTGCTACATAATGACTAATATGGATGTTCCAATGGGCAAAAGGCGAGTAGAAGTTTTGGACATAGAAATGTGACACACTGAGAGAAACAGTCTTCACACAGAAGAAAGAAAGGGAAGACTTGAGTGGAGAACAGAGAAGTCACAATAATGATTGACAGAAAGCAACAGAACTATTAAAAACACACAAAAAAGTAGCTACTGTGAAAAAAAAATTAAAAATGAGGAATGATTAGAAAGGAGAACTGCAGCAAAAGAGAGCTTAGTTAAAGTAGCACCCGGTGAAGAAGCAAATCAAATAATAGCTTTCTGGGTGGATGTGGAATCTGGGTGGATTAAAATATAAGAGTGTAGAAACATGCAGAGCATCAGTTGGATTGATCATTGATATGAAAGTTGACATCATCTGGGAGTTCAATAAATTATCAGAAAAGATAAAAAACAAACAAACAAAAACAAAACCAAAAAACATACACACACACACACACAAAAAAAAAAAAAAAAAAAAGGAAATCAAGGAGCTTAATTCCAGAAAACAGGTTGATGGCTGGGTACACTGTGTATGAGAACAAAGGGAGGAAAGAGGTTTTTGGGATGCTGCTCTGAAAAGGAGAGAAGCTATGGAGCCAGAGATGGCAGGATGTGGAAAGAGATGAAGCAGCCAAGTGCATAAATTATTGTCTATAAGAGGAAAATGAGGTGGTCTTGGAATAAATGTGTGACACAAGGATCCAGGATTGGCAGTATCAGAGAGAAGCAAGCTGAGAGGTCATGAATGACTCAGTTCCTCAGAAGCAGCAATTAGGAATCATGCTAATTGCTCTGAATGCTGTGAGTGCATTCCAGAAACTTAGAGAGAAGGATATAGGACAGCATGTAAAAGGAGAGGGGGAAAAACAGGTGAAAGTATGGAGGAGGGATATGAGGGCAGCAAGTACAGAAGGAATAAAGGCAATTTTGAGACAGTGTCACCGCAGCTGAAAAGGAAGGGGCAAAGGAAGGTGTGGAAATGGTATCTGAAACCTGCTGATGTTTGTAAAGGGAACCCAGGGAAGGGACAGAGCTGTGAGTTTTGAGAGCAACAAGGACTGAAAATGAAAGATCAAATGGTAAGAGACTCATTAGAAACATGGGTAACTACCATAGTACTTCAATAATGCAGTGATTAGTATTTAAAAAATGCTATAAAATCATCATCCATGGAAAGGTAACAAAGATGCCTATCCTCAACCAGGCAATTTGAAGGCCTTGTTCCATGCTGCTGAAGTCCTCTCTCCACTTCCAATGTGACATTATGTACTCTGTAATTTTGATTTTTTTTTAATCTTTCTTAGGTTTAGCTTGGAGCATGATACTTAATAGCATGCATTTATGCAGTGTAAAATTTATTCCTGGTCCAGATTTTAAGGAAGCGAAAATTCATAACACACTAAAAACAAAGCAAAAAATTAAGTTTCTCATTTTTTGCCTGATCTTGCTTTCAGAAGTCTGTCACTTAAGGTTTTGCAGGGTGTTTATTTTAATAGAGAATTCAGAAGACTAATGCGTATCCTTGGGGATTCAGGAAAAGATAATCATTATAGAAAGGTATCTGACAGTAACCTGCACATTTAGCCAGCAAATTCTGTTAAATTTTATTTGTACAATATATTTTTTTTCTAGGACCTAGTATAAGCATAAGCTTCCAAGTTTTATCTTCAATATTTGGTTTTAAATTGTCTCCCTTCCCTCCCCTCCCCTCCCCTCCCCTCCCCTCCCCTTCCCTTCCCTTCCCTTCCCTTCCCTTCCTCATTTTTTTTTCCTTCTTGTGCTGGATAGGCTTCAGCATTCCTGAACATGTACAAGATCGGAGGAATTGGTTGTTCTGTATGCTGCACAGAGATTGACATACTCACACCACACTTTAAATTGTTATGGTAGAACAAAATAATTAAGACATGAAGCTACATAAAACAAGCTTTCTTTTAATTGTGCCCATTTTATTTTGTTCTCTTTTTTTTTCTTTTTTTTTTTTTCTTTTCAGTCATCTATCATTTACTATTTGCCATGAGTCACTGTAATTAGTAGACTGAACTATAAATGTACTGTACTGTAAGTTGAGCATGGCAATAACACTGTTTGGCTTTGAAAGCATTGGCACAGTGTTTCTCTTCTCAGAATGACATTTGCATAAAAGTCAGGTTTTATATCTTCAACTGTACATGATTTAAGACAGTGAGTGCCTTTTGGTTATGTCTATGAAGGACATTAGTACAAACCACGGGGCCCCAGGTGCTGCTAGCTCAGTGCATGATAGACTGTCCACACCACACATAGCACAGTGCTCATGAGCTTTGGCACAGTGTTGAACTGAAGGGACTAAACCAGTTGTTTCTGAAGCTAGCTTACGCCACATTTGCCCAGGGGTTACTGCAACATGCTTCTTTCCATGATAGAGACATACCCTTAGGTATACACAAACAAATTATTTTCTTTCCAATATTAATTTCTAAATATAGCAGGGGTTGCAAGAAATGAAGTGCAAAAACTCCTCCAGTTTGGTGTTTGGACTATGATTTATTTATTTTTGCAACATTGGAGCAATCTGAGATTCTTAATTTCAAACCTTTCTGTGGTTATCTCTGTAATTTGGCATCCAATAATAATAAATCTTGCCACCTGCAACCAAAGTTTCTGAAAATGTTCACATCTACAAGGGGCTAGTAACCATCTAGCAATTGTAAGATTTGAGCCTGTAAGTGCCAGATGCACAAAGTATGGTTCTGTTCCGTCATTTATAGGAAGTTACACTGACATTTTTTAAGTCAAATTTCACAAGCATTTTGTGCTCAGTCAATGCAGCAGCTCTCCAAGTTTTTTTTATTATTATTATTTTTTTATTTTTTTTATTTTGGTCAAGTCATATACTAATGTTTAAATCCTTTACCAAAAAAAAATTGCAACTCATAAGACAGCCTGGAGCCTTTCTGGTCAGTATCAAGAAACTGAATTCATTGACGCCACAGTCAAAGCAAAGTCCCTTGTTTTGTGTGGCCATTACATGAGAACAAAAAGAGTATACAGAATATTCATTCTAAACACTAACTTAAGACTCATGATAGCATGGTTGTTTAATGTCATGGTAGTCCAGTGATCTTTACGGTGGAGGTGCTTTGATGTTACAATTTGGTTGCAAAAGCACCACTATTCAGCTTCTGCAATATATTTTACACATGCAATTCTGTACTTCTTTGGACTATATTTTTAATGAACACTGAAAAAGAAACCTTTTAAAATTAAAAGTACCCTTTTAAATGTACTTTACAAGCTTCAGTACCTATTTTGAATATCTCAAAACAATGTTTTGAGCAATCCCAAATCTTAAACTGTTTATATAAGAAATGAGTTACTTAAAATGTTAATGAACAGCCTCTGTGTGCATACTGGCTTATCTTCTCATATTTTGGATGTCATTTGTCATACTGAATAAACTGTAAAATAAGGCTGGAATAGGACATAGTAGGACATTTAAAAAAATCTTATTTTTTGTTATGAAGAGTCTGACAGAAGTTTACTGAGCAGAATGAATCTTTCTACTGTTTTCAGCGAGGTTTGAATGAATATTTTGGTGCTATGATTGTGCTTTATGGTGAATCAGAGATATGTACTAACAAATCACCCTCTTGAATGCTAGTGCTGTATTTAAATAGAGAGAGGGCACTTATTACTACCTTTAACAACTGATTCTGACTCCCTCAAGAGAATTCAAGTAAATAGATTTGTTTTATTATACCAGCCATAAAAACAAAGAATATAAACATGGTAGTATTCGTATTATTCTAGTTTCACTCTTTTGGCTTACTACATGTGCCCTTAAACATTTTCACTCAGCCTGTGATAAGCTCTTGTAGCTCAGGCTATGTTTTCTCCACAGAAGATGAAGAAACCTGTGGTTTCTGTCTGAAACAAAAATACTTTCCTATGATCAAAACAAGGAAAGGTGCCTCCCCACCAAGCAAACAGTGCATCTCAAGGGCATCTTCTAGTAACGTCTGTATTCTGTTTCTGAAATCTGTTTTGATGACACTGACAACACTGCATGGTGTCCACCCCTCACTACTCAACAAGAAGCTGCAGAAGAACACGTGAGTGCCTGGGAAGCCTGGGGCTGACACAGTATACACACTGTATGCTCTCTCAGCTTGCAGTCTGTTTCAGAGATGCGCACACATCAAGGTTATTCTGCTGACAGCCTTATAATGCAGGCGCATAGGAGTGATGAGGTGAATCAGGTCTGTAACCACTGGTGACTGCAGGGGCAGCCAACCTATCAAGAAATGGCCTGCTGCACACATACTGCTTTATAGCCTCTGCCTTCATCAGAGAACAAGAGGAGTGCATGCAATTAGGGGCTCATTTTCTGAGAAGGTGAAGGAGCAATGTGAAAGTTTCTCATTTAGCAAGCATGAAATGTGACTGTGCCAGTACAGAAGGAATGTACAGTAGCTGCAAACCTTGTGAAGACTGGGCTGTGGGACTGCATTACGGGGTCGGAGGTCAGCAGTAGTCCCAGGCAGGAGGATGCTTGTTGTATGTCTTGCGAGAGGGCATTTTTGTGAGTGTGGGAGGGAGCAATAGATGAAGGCAGATAGGTTTAGCAGCACTGGGGAACTTTTTAGGTAAAGGGAAAATGAATGAGGATCAGCTGTACGGACTGTTGAATATAGATCAGCTATAGATCAGCACAGCTACACCTGTCCTCTTTATGTCTCTGCTGTGCACCAGCTACAGGAAAGACCAGCTGTAGCACTGATTTACACTGAGATTTGCCAGTTTTAGCTATGAAAATGGCTGGCTACATCTGAGCTGCAGGTATCACTTTGATAAAGAAATCCAGTTGTCCTCTTTCAGGAAAAGATGGTCCACACATATTCTTACAAAAGCTGTATTAATAGTTTAATTTTGTTTCTGTCAGTTATATTCATGTTATCTTTCTAAACTGAATTAGGCTAATTTAACTTTGAAGTCACTAGGTCTTTGAGAAAGTTGTGTAAGTGTATGAACCTGCCCACTGGAGTGAGGGCACAACATCAGAGACTAAATTTTATCTGGGACTAATAACCAAACCTGATCAGAATCTGCACAGTTGTAGAAGGTTTTAAAGCTACATTTCTAGAGATCTTGCCTCAGGAAAATACTGTACAGCAGAACCTGTTGCAGAGGCAAACAACTCCTATAATCTTGTAGCGGGGATGATTTAGCTATATCAAGAAAAAGTACAGAAGCTATTGGAAGCAGAGAGATTATCTTAGCTGCATTTGTGGTCAGAAATTTAACAATGCCTCATGGGATCCTTTCTAGCTTGTCCCTAAGTGAAACGAGCAGCGCAATTTTGTTCTTGTTAAAGTCAGTGAGAAAAGGAGCAGCCCCTAAATTTGTTAGTATGCAAGGGGCAGACTTCAGGATAGTCCAGATAGTCTGTCCTTTCAGCATGTTGTCTTTTGACATCTTCCCTCAGAGTATCCTGGCAACAGTAGCACTTCTGACAAACAAAAGCTATACAGACACTGCTGAATCCCATTGGAATGACAATGATTTTCCATTTCAGTATTTGTTTAAACAGTTGTTTAAATATGTGAAGCACTAAAATTGAGACAAAAATAGGGAAAAACCAAGTATAAATGTGGCACTTAGCAATACTACATTAGAGCATTTTAGGAACAAACAACAAAGCAGTACTCACCCACATGGAATGGACTAAATAAATATAATTCTTCTAATGGCAGGTTAGTGACCTTCATTCAGGGTTTTCTCAAGTAGATAGCTTTAGCTGTGAAATAAAAACTGAAGAAAATTCTTCCACAAAGCAGAGAACCCAATTTGCAAAATTAAATTCTTATGAGGTCAAGAAATTACTACTCTTCAAAAAATGACATTTTAAAAAAAACACTGTTCTTAATGCATTAGTATCTAAAGTGACAAAGGCATTCTGATGTATACACATATTTTTTTAACAAACCTTTAATACATCCTTTTAAGAATAGTATATGTAGTCCAATACAAAGATTATGCAAAACAATGAAGTGATTTATACCACTCAACATGCTATGGATTTACAAGAGGGGCAAATGAGATATCTGGAACTTATGAAATTAATTTTTCAGTTTCATTTATTTTGAATCTCAACTAATGGCACCAGTAAAAAAAGGAAAGATAAATTTCAAATGGATAGACATATCTCTAGGACTGAACAGAATGGCATTTGAGGATCATATTTAGCACAGCCCATGCTAAAACATTCTTGATTGATCTATCCATTACAATTATACAGAGCATCTTGTGACACATGAATATAACAAGATAATCCCCACCAGAAGAACCAAATATTCCAATATTGGGATTTCTGTATTAGCATAATTTTCCTATCTATTTCCCACCATTATTCCTTGAACTTTATCTTCCATACTGATAGATATAAGAAAACTTTAGCCTTGAAGGCTCTCCAAGTACACCATGGAGTATGCTGATATATGCACTCAGTGCACAGATCCTTCTTCTTATACTGGTTGAGCTGCACCAGACCCAAGTTATCTACAAGGCAGTTTGCTCAGTTGAAATGCACTGCACTGGACAGATGTTGCAGGGAAGCATTGACAACCATTTGGAAGACTCTCAGAGAAAGGCTGATTTGCCACTTCAACATCCAGATTAGACTGCAGTGGGCAAGTAGGAAGCAAGATACATATCTATGGCTGTACTACAGACACCCTGAGAGGGCCCCAGATTAAAAGGTACTGTTGAAAGTTCATCCCTTTGCCCAAGGGGCAGCAATGACCAACATCATTTTGTAGGCAAGAAAGAGAATTAGATGGCAACACTGAAAGGAATTTTCCTAACTGCAATGTGTGCAGTTTATTCACTAACACAGAAAATCCTTTGTGAATTCTATGCAAGCTTCTTCAGTTTAAGTCTACTGTACATTCACTCCATTTAAAAAGATTGGTTTTGGTCTTACTTTAAAGTTGTGGTACTTAGCATGACTTGCATATGAATGAGGTGAATGAATTAATTACTGAGAAGCTAGATTAAGTTCTGCAGCTGTTCAGCCTGGGGACCTGGTTCAGAGCATGGCCAGAGTTACCGAAAATCCTGTACTGATCAAGGCAGTTTTAGGCTGCAATCTAACAAAGCAAGTAGCATTAGAAATGTTAGATTGAAAAAGAAATTAAAATTATTTGCTTACACACATTATCTGAAGAATAAAGATTTTTCAGAGGAGTACTCTACAGGTATGTGATGATAGAAGTATATGAGTCGTCCCCACAGCTGCCTGACATTGAGGGTGTTAATTTCTGCCTTGAGTGCAGCTGTGAAACTCACAGCAAGTATTCACAACCAAGATGTCAAAGGAGCCTTACAAATTGCAAATCAAATACAGGATGCTTGTTATGGCACAGAACAAAGTTAGAAGGAGGAGAAGAATATCTCCTTTCTGTGCATTTGACTTTTTATGCTGTGTTCTCTCATAGATGACCTTTCAGGTATGCTCAGAAATTCTGGAAGACCTTTTCTTCTTCGTAGTCATGTGAGGGCAGACTATGTTATTAATACAGTGACTGCAGCCTAACTTGTGGCTACTTCCCTAACACTGTTAAAGCATGTTTCTGACTGCCTGCTAATGGCAACATTTTATTAGTATAGGAAACCTGAGGATGTGACATTACAACCATTTCATGTTTATCCCTTCCTGCCCCCAGAGTTCATTGTACTATTATGTTATTCATTCAAACAGTTTTTAGAGTGCTGAATTATATTCAGATCCACTCTCGAACCTTTAACAGCAACAGTCGTAGGCTGAACCAAAGCTAGCAGTAGGACTTTCCAGGTTGTGTGGTGGTTACTGCTTATATGTTTGAAATTAACAGGAAGTGTTTTCCTTCAATTTCCTGTGAACTGCAAGCACCCTGGAATTTGCTCTGTTTACTAGGAGCAAAACAAACAATCAAAATGACAATAACAACAAAAAAAAGGAGTATCAACCTGAGGTTACCTGGTACCACCTACCAGACAAATCTACCTATGAAAGCTACTGAATCTACTTGGGAGGATTGGCAGGAGTGCTGTGAGGCTGGGATTACCCAACCATTTGGGAATCACAGCCTATCACATGTCCAGCTTCAGAATGGGCCGACCACTGGGGCTACCTGTGAGCCAAAGATAAGAGCCTGGCCTCTCCAGGTTCCAGTTGTCTAAAAGGAGTTCCTCTGGGTTCCCTTAGAAGACACCTTAGACTTGGTGAAACGTAATTGAAATTGTGTTGCTTCATGTGAAGCAATTAAGGCTCAACTAGCACTTTTCACATAAATGTTTTTACTGGAAAAGTATTAACTTCTGAAGTGACTGATATGTGTTCCCTGGTACTTCTGTTCTAAGGTAACTTGAACATTTATTTTTTAAAAACCAAAATAATTCACAACAAATCCTCAACCTGAGGGAAGCAGCAGAATAAGTGAAATCCATGTAACATTGTGTGCTAGGCTAAGGACAGTACGTGAGCAACAAAAAGGACATTTTAAAATATATTAACAGCAAAAGGAGGACCACAGGTAACTTCGGTCTGTTACTTGATAAGGATGGTCACTTCACAAACACGGGTGAAGACAAAGCAGTGATGTTTAATGACTTCTTCGCCTCTGTCTTCAACACCAACGACTGGCCCTGAGACCCCCAGAGCCCTGAGTTGGAGGACAGTGACTGTGGAAATTACAGACTTCCAGTCAACTCTGAACTTCTGCGGGATTTGCTGATCCAGCTGGATGCATATAAATCTATGGGACCTGATGGGATTTATCCCAGTGTACTGAGAGAGCTGGCTGTCATTATGAGACCTCTCCCAGTTGTTTTTCAAAGGTCTCAGAAATTTGGGGACGTCCCATTTGACTGGAAGCTGGAAAATGTTGTCCCAGTTTTCAAGAAGGGCAAGAGAGAAGACCCTGGTAATTACAGGCCTGTCAGTCTCACTTCAGTGCTTGGTAAAATTATTTTGGGAGTTACTGAAAAACACCTGAAAGACAATGTGATCCTTGGTCACGACCAACATGAGTTCATGAGGAGAAAGTCTTTATCAAATCAAATTTCCTTTTATGACAAGGTTACCCACCTAGTTTACCAAGGGAAGCCAGTTGATGTAATATTTTTGGATTTCAGCAAGCTTTCAATACTGATTCTCACAATATACTTCTGGACAAAATGCTCATCATACAGCTAGACAAATCCATAATGGGATGGGTGAACAATTGGCTGATAAGTAAGGCTCAAAAGCATTATAGTAAATGGGGTTGCATCAGGCTCATGACCAGTTACTAGTGGGGTTCCCCAGTGTTCCACCTTAGGACCAATTTTCTTTAATGTTTTCATAAATGTCTTGGATGCAGGACTTGAAGGTATTCTAAGTTTGCAGACAACACTAAACTGGGATGAGCTGTTGACTCCCTTGAAGGCAAGGGAGAGATCTTGACAAATTAAAGAGCAGAGCAATCACCAACCACATAAAGTTAAACAAGAGCAAGGGCCGGATTCTGCACCTGGGAAGGGGCAACCCTAGCTATACGTACAGACTGGAGAATGAGATGCTGGAGAGCAGCCCCACAGAAAGGGATCTGGGGGTTCTGGTTAACAGCAAGTTGAATATGAGCCAGCAGTGAGCCCTGGCAGCCAAAAGGGCCAAGTGTATCTTGGGGTGCATCAGGCACAGCACTGCCAGCTGGTCAAGGGAAAGGATTGTCCCACTCTTCTCTGTGCTGGTGCAGCCTCACCTCCAGCACTGTGTGCAGTTTGGGGCACCGCAACATAAAGACATAAAACTATTAGAGAGTGTCCAAAGGAAAGCTATCAAGGTGGTGAAGGGTTTCAAGAGGAAGACGGATAAGGAGCGGCTGAAGTCCCCTGGTTTGTTCAGCCCAGAGCAGAGCAGGCTGAGGGGAGGCCTCATGGCGGCCTGCAGCTCCCTCATGAGGGGAGCGGTGGGGCAGGCGCTGAGCTCCGCTCTCTGGGGACAGCGACAGGACCCGAGGCAACGGCATGGAGCTGGGACAAGGGAGGGTCAGGCTGGATGTTAGGAAAAGGTTCTGCACCCAGGGTGGTCAGGCACCAGGACAGGCTCCCCAGGGCAGTGGTCATGGCACTGTGCCTGCCGGAGTTCAAGTGTTTGGACAATGCTCTCAGACACATGGTCTGATTTTTGGGTGGTCCTGTTGAGCCAGGAGTTGGACTTGATGATCCTTGTGGGTTCCTTCCTACTCAGGATATTCTGTGATTCTATGATTCTAAATCAATAATTGTATGTATATATACATTTCATTTTTGTCTTTGCTACTATATTTCCGTACTTTAAGCTATAATATGGTCAGGTCCATAGCTCAAAACTATAAACTGTTCAGACACCACAGGTGTTTCTGTGATCAAACTTTACAAATAGAACATACTACCACAAACTGATAAAAGTGCTAAAATACATCCTACCTCTGCAATGTGGTGCTAGAGATTCTTCTACACTACCTAACATTATAAGGCATGACCACATCAAGGGTTCTGGACCTCTCGTGAACTTTTTCACCCTGGAAATGTGTGTATGTGTATGTATGCGATACGTATATATTTTAGTTACAAGAGACAGCATTTGGAAAGGAAATGGTACAAGGCAAGATCATCTAATCATACCTTCCTTTCTTTACACCTTATTTAGAGCCTGAAATGGCCTTTCTGCTCTGTATTTTCACATAGGTAAGTAATTATTTGTACATTTAAACCCTAACCCAGTACATTCGCAGTAAGGAGGGAAGGAAACAGTAATGTTCCTAATCTCACGTCTCCAAATACCTACCCAGATCACAGCTGTAGAGTCATGTTGCTGATCATTCTGTCATTCTAGCCTGAGGTATACAAATGCCTCCAGTGGTAGATGTGAAGAAATTTAAATCGGTGCATGTTTCTGGCATGTTCATTTATTCTCCCTAAAGGAATAATCTTGAACTTTTGCTGAAATCTGTAGGAAAATCATGTGGCTGATCTTTGTTTTTAAAAAAAAAGTGGACAATAATGCATACATTTCTGTGGTTTGTGACTTCACTAAAATAATTAAAATCCATGAACAGTGTTATAACTTCTACATATTTCCGTCATAAGCATCCTCCTCCTCCCATCCCTTCCTCAAATTAACAGAACTATAAAAGTTCTTGGCAGGTCGGAATTCTGTAAGCAGTTGCACAGTAACAAAAGTCACTTGTACTTTATCCTGTTTCTTTGAGATGTAATTGTTTCCCCTTCTCTACAGAGAATGTCTCCAAACTCCATTTCATGAGCACACAACAACATATTAAGTCAAGATCATCAGCAAAAATATTTGGTTCTGGCTTCTGGGGATCCTGGAACTGGCTTCTAAAACTTCTGGGGAGTCCACTAATCCCATCTGTACAGGACGCTTTTTGGCTTGTTATATTCCTGTACTGCAAAACCTGATCCCATCGTTCTTCTTGAATATTTTCCACCTTTTCCACTTGATCTAATAACTTCCTGTACGGCAATGCACGAAATTCCTCCTCTGAATTCCAAAGAGAAGAGACCTACAGTATTTTCCTTATCTAGAATACCAGTTATTTTTGCCTGTGAAAAATACTTGCTGACACAACCTGTCTATTTAACTTTGGTGCATGGTTAGTTCATTTTACACTTGCACATAAACTTTTGAGGAAAACTAATTCCATCCTGATATATTACAGGGGCCAAATTCTTGGCCCTGTGTTTTCCCAGCTCATTTCTCTTCTCTTCCCAACCTCATTTCCTTTCATTCTTCCATTCTCTTTCCCTTCCTCTTCCTTTGTGAACCTTTTATTCTATTGAACCTTGTTCCATTTTCCAGTTTGATGGTTGGTATCTTTCCCTCAGATGAAAATTCTTTAGCCATCTGCCCAGATGGCTATCTACTTGGCTGGTGGTATTCTTCCATCATTTAACTGACATAAACACAGGACACTAGATCTGCTCAAGTCTTGGTCTCAGTAGATTTTCACAGCAGACTTGACTTGTGCAGGGATTTTTCCTGTATCCACAGTCCTGTACATCAGCACATGCATTTAGTAATCACCAGGGTACAGACTCCTCGCTGATTCAGTCATGACAAGCAGCTCAAGACAGACATCGAGGGGCTCCTTGCAGCACCTCTTGCCTGCCTCCCTGAGTGCAGGAGCTTAGCTTAGCATTGGAGCTGCCAGCTCCCTGGCTCACAGGTCTCCAGGATGTATGTCAGAAGTGGGCCGCAAAGGCAGGAGGAGATACAGAGCCCAGAACAACTATGCCTGCACGGACAAGCAAGGAGGACTAATAGTTTGTGGTGAATGCAGGTGATGGTTAAGTGAAAGCTGGTGTTGTGAATCCAGGGGAAGAAAAAGTATGTAGCAGGGAAGAGCAAATGGACATGCATTTTTTCTTGCTGGCTAAACCTGAGCACACACAGGGACTATCACTCCTAGTTCACCAGGACTGATGATGCTACTTTACAAATAAGCCTTGGGAATTAAAAGAATTCCTGTGTTAAAATAAACATGCATATAAGCTACTCAAAGTATTCTGGCAGCTGTAGTTTTAGAAAAGTATGAATTTAATGTAGATGAAACCGTTATCTACCAGGCTCTGAGCAGCATCACAGAAAAAGCCACATGCTGTTCAGCTGATCAATGCTGCCCACTTTTCCAGGCAGCCTAGCAGATTAGTCACCAGTTCGCAACGGAGAGTTCTATTCTGCAATATTGAATTCCACCCTGAGAAACAGCCTAGCTCAAGACTACAACCACTTGTGGATTGTGTTGCCTCTGTACACCAAATGTTTTCTGATCTCTAACACCTTACTTCCTTTCAAATGTTAGAATGATAGAAATTATTTTGTGCTGTGTGTTGTATGATATGGAATGCTGCAAAGCTAGCAGTGACTGTAAAGATCATATGGCCAAATGCTTTACAGCTCTTTTTCTGAAAGATGGGGTTTCCAGACTGATCAGAAACTCACTAGAATTGATGTTTCATTGCCTGAATGAAAGGATGTATTGAATATGATTCTTCTGGGGATTGTCCTGAGTGATGTACTAGTCAATATTTTTATTACGATCTAGATGATGGAAAAGAAAGCATAGTTAGGATACTTGTGAGCAGTGTCAAACAAAGAGGGACTGCAAGACCACTGAAGAATTCAAAATAATCTTGTCAAAATGGGGGTACAGTCCCCCTCAACTCCAAAAGCCACAGGAGACCTAATCACTCCTTAAAACTGTACAGTTTTAAGTTACAAAGATTATACTGACTTATGTATGAGAACTTCATGTAAAGTAACAGAGGGTTTTTAAGGAACTGTGTTATAATCCTTACAGGCGAATTCAACACGTATCATAACAAGTTGTGGTGGTTTTGCCCTGCTGGGCATCTGAACTTCACCACAGCTGCTTCCTCATTCCCTGTTATCATTGGAAAAGAGGGAGCAAATAAAATTGAAAGGGCTCATGGGTTGAGATAAGGACAGGTAGAACGCGCAACAATTATCATCATGGGCAAAACAGACTCAGCATAAGGGAGGTTAATATAATCCATTGCTTACCACTAGCAGACTAGAACAGTGAGAAACTAAAAGCAAACTAAAAACACCTTCCCCCATCCACCCTATTCTATGTCCTCAAAAGTGGTGTAGGTGACTGGGGAATGGGGCCTGCGGTCAGTCCCTGAGGCTTCGTCTCCCCTGCTCCTTCACGGTCACTCTCTGCCCCTGCTCCACTAGGGTTCCTCCCACGGGATGCCGTCCTTCCCGAACTGAGTTTGCAGGGGCTGCCCACAGGCAGCAGCTCTTCAAGAACTGCTCCCACATGGCTCCATACCACGGGGTCCATCCATCCCCCAGGAGCAAACTGCTCCAGCACGGGTCCCCCACGAGTGGGCAGCAGCTCCCCCCAGACCCCCTGCTCCTGCGTGGGCTCCTCTCCACGGGCTGCAGCTCCGGCCCGGGGCCTGCTCCTGCGGGGGCTCTCCATGGGCCGTAGCCTCCTCCAGGCCACATCCACCTGCTCCACCAGGGGCTCCTCCACGAGGGGGCTGCAGCGTGGAGATCTGCTCCATGTGGGACCCATGGGCTGCAGGGGGACAGCCTGCTCCATCAGGGGCCTCTCCACAGGCCACAGGGGAACTGCTGCTGCGTGCCTGGAGCACCTCCTGCCCTCCTGCTGCACTCACCTGGGGGGCTGCAGAGCTGGTTCTCTCTGATTTTCTCACTCCTCACTCCCAGCTGCTGTAGCACAGCAGTTTTTTCCATTTCTTCAATCTGCTTTCATAGAGGCCTACCCAGCGTCACTTCCTGGCTCAGCTCTGGCCAGCAGTGGGCCCCTTTTGGAGCAGCTGGAGCTGGCTCTGATCTGACATGGGGCAGTTGCTGGGCTCTGCTCACAGAGGACACCCCTGCAGCCCCCCGCTACCAAACCTATGCCATGTAAGCCCAATACACAAAGGTTTTATGAATGTCTCCTCATATGAAAATAATGTTATTTACAAGCTCATCAGCTTGAGCCATTAGTTACATAGTGGACTGCTGAGGTGACCCGTGGCATTGTTTATACTGGATCTGTGCTGTGGTGTAGTGAGACTTTTACAGAAAGAACCAAAGACAGAAATGTTGACTGGATTGTACTAGAGCCTCCCAATTCTCTGTGCTTCTGAGACAAAGCAGTAATGGGAGGGGACATATTTAATGCCCTAAAGACTATTGAAAGCTGACCTCTTCTTACTAAATAATAAAGAGGATCTAGTTGTGGCTTAATGGCAAGAAACAGTGAGCAGTCACTTTCTCATGAATAAGGAATAAATTCTTATCATATCCTCACATCTCTGATATAGATCTTTTCCTGTCTTGAATATGAAAGCTCTCAAAGCTATTACAAGAGGTCTGAACTTTCTTCTGTATGTCAGAGTACAAAGGTCTGTGAGGCCTGACTGGAAATGGCTTCTCCCTTTGAAGCTTATTTTATTTTATTTTATTTTATTTTATTTTATTTTATTTTATTTTATTTTATTGTACTTTAAAAGCTGGTTTATAGATTAATTTATTAATTCTGTTTATTAAATGTCCATTTAAACACATCAGGATGCAAAGCATCTTGATATATGCATAGTCTCCAGCTATGAGGAAGTGCCTTTATTATACCCATAAGAATTGAAAAGCAACAGCTCAAGCCTGAGTGAGACCAGTGATTCTGATAGTGTCCTCAAGGTGCAGAAAGAAAAGAGATTTCAGTAGGTTAAGGTAATTTCCTTTCTGTTCCTTGCTGGGAAAATTTGTAGATGTGCTACATTCAGATCTTTCATAGCCAGCTGCATGTCATAAGGGAAGACCCCTTCATGGACCCCTGGACCAGAAGGAGAAGGTAGCCAAAAGACAGGGGCCCAAGGGCTGGGGATAGCACCAGGCTAGACTGGGTAAATTGCTGTGGGGTTGAGGAATTGGCTTGTCTGCTAAACGGTGTTAATCAGACACTCATTGTATGAGGGTCTGATGAAAATAAATAAATGCACACACTCAGAGTTTTAGGTATTTAATGCTGATTGCCCTAAAGGAGCCCAAACGGAAATTAGAGATTCTGTCTTCAGAGCAGGGCTTGAAAACATTATAAATACATGCAAACAATGAAGCAAAAATAAAATATTGAACAGCTGCTTTTGAAGTAAGTACCATCCATCCTGTGTGGTGAATAAATCGTAGGTCTCTAGGAAAAAATGATATGTGATCATACTTTTAAACTATATCATACTTTATATTCATTAAGAGTTGCATGAGCAGAAACTTCAGTTGTAATCTGGGGCATTTCATACAATCATAGAATCACAGAATCATAGAATGGTTTGGGTTGGAAGGGACCTTCAAGACCATCTAGTTCCAACCCCACTGCCATGGGCAGGGACACATCCCACTACACCAGGTTGCTCAAAGCCCCATCCAACATGGCCTTGGACACTTCCAGGAACGAGGCATCCAAAGCTTCTCTGTTGTGTACCTCTGAAGTGAAGAATTTCTTCCAAATACCTAATCTAAATCTACCCTCTCTTATTTTAAAGCCATTGCCCCTTGTCTTGGTTCTGTGACTTAATGGAAGTTTCAGCAAGAATTGTAATGTTTTGTTTGCACACACATCTTTTCCTTTTATATTTTTTATTCCTCTTTGTTTGGTAAAAGGAGCTGTAAATATGTCATAAGATATTTTCAACATCTCTTGGCTAGTTAGTCTGTACATCCTGCCCCAGGACACACTTGTTTGCTCTGGAGCTTTAATAAACTTCATCCCATGCATCCCACAGAATGGGGTGAAATTCTCCCTCACTGGATATGCACGCTTTGAGGCGTGCATTTCCTCAATCACCACTGCCATCGCTTTACCCTGGCGCCCACTGAGAAAGGCAAGTCATGCCTGGCCTAACAGGGCAAGCACCTGAGGGATCAGCCCTCAGAAAAGGGTCTGCTGGTAGTCTGCGTGGCATGGAGGTCCCAGAGTTGGAACAGGGGTCTCCAGAGCCAGCAGAGATGCCCCCACTAGCCAAGAGCTTAGCCAGCCCAGAAGAGGTAGGCTTCTGCAGTGCTGAGAGGGGCTCAGCTGTCCGAGGGAAAGTGAAGGAGCTCCATGGCATCTTCTGGGAGCTGAAGATGCCTCTGGGCATGCAAGGTCTGAAGCATACAAAGGGGCATTGTCTGAAGGAGGAATGGAAGAGCTTTCCCTGGGGTGAGGAAGGACTGCTTGGGAAGGTGTTGTGCTACTTGCCTGCCCAAAGGGAGATGAGCAGTGTGGGGGATACAATGTTTCCTTCTGGACTCAGATGGGTATCCCTCAGGCATGGAGTTTGCTGCTACCATTTTTGGGGAGGGAAAGGGAAAATGCTTCTTCGAATTTTCCCTCTTTCTTTAACTATTAGCCCAGCTCTGAGGCAGCAGGTCCATAGGCACTGAGCAACTGAGGAGGTGTGGATGCTGTCCTTGCAGCTCTTGCCCAACACAGCATGGCCCTGCTGCCCTCAGGAGCCCAGCACCCAGCAGTGGTACAGAACAGCATGTCAAACACATGCATGAAGGACAAATTTCAAGAGCAAAGAAGGAAATTGTCAGCAGTATTCAAGGAAAATGAAGAAAACACAGTGGTAATACAGAGACTTATGAAAACAATAAATTGCACATTTCCTGTCAACAAGGAATGTTTCTGTACTTCACGTTGCAGAATATTGTCTATTACACTGCAATAATAATCAACATAAAATGAGATACATGTTAGAATACCTTTATCACTTAATAGGTCTAATGCACAAATGTCATTATTTGTATGCAATTAATGAAACAAATATACTTAGAAATTAACTGAATTAATCAACAAGTCACCCCTATCTCTGTCTTTTAGAGTAAGACAAATCAGTTGCATCCAGCTGTGGTAAGAGAGTACCGTGTGGGGAGCTTTGTTTGCAAGCAGCTGCTGTTCTGCTTCTGCCTATGTGAGAAAATAGGATGGTTTCAACAAGCTGTTAGTAACTCTGTGTATATGCTGTGTAATGTATTATGCAAATGCATTCATTCAAACATTAATTTGAGGTCAGTCGGGAAAAATGCCAGTATTCTTATAGTTAGTTGAGAAACTGCTCTTTGATAAGGTTATTTGCTAATTTTGATAATTTATTATTGCAACCCATATTAAGCCATTTGATCTTGTCATTGCAAATACCAATTTTCTTACACTTTAATCACTTCAATATTTATTAAAATTGTATCAGCTTGCTCAGTGAATAATTGCCAAAACAAAAGCCTGCATTCAATTTTAAGGCATTTTCTTGCTTGCATAACTGCAACCAAATACGGCCAGCTGGGCTCATTGTGGGGCTGAATGCCCAGAGTTTTCAAGAGTGACAGACAAAAACAATGCTGTGTAGGCTGAGGCCAAGTGGTGTTATGAAGGTTTGGACTTGAAATGGCACACTACATATTCGTATCTGGAAAAACAGAAGCCTGATTATCTCTGCTGAGATCTAATTGTGACTAATTTGGTAGCTAAGGTGAAGCACTTGTCTGGAAAGAGACAAATTTTCTATGTGGTTTGGCTGCTTGTGGTGAAGTGATGAGTGTTGGAAGATTGTATTAAGCAGCTGAAAGTCAGAGCATATACAGATCACAAAGCATCTAAATTGGCTTTCACAGTTACATGGCAATGCACATGAACTAGCTTTGCCTGGAGCATCTGCTTAATTTGTGGCTAGGTTAGTTACCCCATGAAGAAATATATTATCAGGATATTAGAACATTAAAACCAATATGAAAGCACAATATGCACTTATATATATTTGGGGAGTTGCAGGTCATTGGCATTCCTAGACTCTGCAATATTCTTCAATGTTCTTCACCCTATTGCCTCATGCAGATCAAACATGAAGACAGTGCCAACCCAATCTTTGTTTAAAGCTGGTTGCCCTGGTTGTTCAGGAGTCAAGACAGGATCCAATAGGAACATGTACTATAGGAAAATAGCTGAATTGTGAGGCCATTTACCCAGTTTTAGGAAAAATATGTCATGAATGGAGCAAATGCCAGTAAGCTTAGGCTTTGTTTATGCTGCTGTGCTTGGAGGTAAAAAGCATCAAAGATTTAAGGGTTCATCTAGTGCTGGTGATTTAATGGGTGTTGATGAAGGAAAAGGCATATAGTCTCATCTCATACAAATTTTTGTCAGCAGTCTTCTGCATATGAAGTTGCCAGTCATATATATGAGGTATTTATTTACTACTGCAAAAACATTAATGCAGAATCTTCTGCTCAACAGAATGACATAGCTATTAAAGCATAAGATTCTGACATCCAAATGATATGTGAGAATGTGGCTGAGATTTGTGGAGTCAGAACAGTTAATTTTCATTGAAGGTCCTCCATGAATGCCCTGACTACAGCCTGTACACATATATTTCTGTCTGTATAAATGTGGAACACCTCCAGTTGTGAATACACCAGGAAAATATGTCCACCTTTAAAAACAAAGGCTAGCTTTGCAAATTGCACAAGCGATGTAATGATTATACTGCATATAATTTTGCCACAACTATGCATAGAAAATATGTGTGTGTATAGGTGTAGCAAGTCATCTATTTGTTATTATTGCACTTTAACCAAGAGCAAACCCTCATTCTGCAAAAAAAAAAAAATAGACAATTTCTGTTCCAACTCTTAAGTAGGCAAGAAGAATAGGTGTTCAAGAGGTATTCAAGACCAGGTTCTATGAGGCCCTGCACAACCTGATCTAGTGGGTGACATCCCTGCCCATGGCAGAGGGGTTGGAACTAGTTGATCTTTGAGTTTCCTTCCAATCTGAGCCATTCTGTGATTCTATGAATGCAAACGAGGTAGCAAGTATGTTGTATAGGCACAGATATTATTAATGGGATGATCCTCTGCAACTATCTTTTCTGTTTGAGTTAATTTTTATTTTGAAACTTATTTTAGTTTTCACTTTTGTAAACAGAAGAGGTGAAGAGAATAATTTAATAGTTTTTTCGGTTGAGGAAGGAGGAATTTTATTGTTGTGATACTCATGTACTGAAAAATAAAAATGCTTATGTGCAGTGTAAAGGCTAATATGCATATTTGTTGTTTGTACCACTGCCAGCTGATGGAAATGGTAGTTCCTTCATGGACACATTGGCAGTGAAGTGTGATGAAATTTTTTTTTTTGTTTCTAGTTAGTGTCATAGATGCATGCTGACAAATGCAGATGGATGTGCAGCAGGCCTCGAAGCTTTTTTTATATGAGGTGAGGGTTCTGTATAGCTTACGGACCCTACTTCTGCATCAGTCTGTCTCCTTTCTGTCTCTACATGCCAACTACATGTCCTGTTATTCCAGTAAGCAGCTCTTTCCTGGCTGCTAGACCCTATCTCTTACTTTATCTAAGATATCTATCTTCACATCCCTTGCTACCCCATGTTCTGCTGTTTACACTTGTGTTTCAACTTATTTCCGGTACCTTTTCATGGCATGTCTTTCCCTCTTCTGTCCTCTCTGCTGTGGTTGTTAGCCTCATTCTGAGCAACAGTAAAACCTGAAATTTTTCAAATTGTTTGACTGAAGGCAGACAACCAGCTTAGAAACTTTTGTCTTCAGTGGTTAAGCTTGTCAGAACCAAAGTAATTATAAATGGGTTTTATTGGATATGTCCCTAGAATCCAGTAATATTTGTAAGAAAATAGAAAAAATGAAATGTTATTCTTGTGTACAAAAGATAGAGTCCTTGTTTCAGTGTAAAAAAAGGTAGAAATACTGTCATTCAATAGCAGTTATAATTAATTTTTCATTATGAGATGCTCAGGGATAATGAATTATGCACAGAAACACTCTTCTAAATTATCCAGAAGTATACAGAGCCCTAACAAGGTTAGTTTGAATTGTTTATGATCAGAGACACAAAGGCATTGATCCTTCTATGTTTATGATATATGAACATAAAAAATAGATGAATGTAAAAATTGACAAACAAACCAGGCATTTGGACTGATCGTTAGCCTGCTTCAATGCTTTGGAATTTATCTACTTCTTTGTTAGGTTACTTCAGAGTTCCTTAGTACATCACTTAAATAGTATTATTTAATCTCTTTAACCTTAGGTTTGCAGTACATATTCACATTCTCTCCCATGTTAGTAACCCAGTATCTGTCTTTCAGATGTAGATATTCCTAGTATGAATGAGATGAATGAAAATTTGAATGTTACATCCTTGTGAAAGTTATAATAGTTCAACTTGTGTTTGCATATTGAAATGTTAATGGGTTTAAATGTTTGAAACATTAAAACTTTGGAATTAGTTTTTATCAAAAACTAATAATTTCAAAATATAATTTATTTTTGAGGGCTGCAAGGGAAAAGTAAATACATTAAACATTTCAATGGCTAGCTCTTCATCTGTTCTATTTGTTTCAGCATACAGTTATGAGAAACAAAGTGATACCAAATGCAGGGCTTTAATAAAAAAAAACAACAACAACCACAAAACTTGCAAACAAAAACACTTTAAATTGATGAGTTTTGGCCAGTAGGACAGAATTTTAGGAAAAATATGATGCAAAAGTCTGTACTAAAAAACTAGCCTTCAAAAAATTGTTTTGGATTATGTCTTAAAAAGTAAAACATTTTCTTTCTAAACTCATTTAATAAAAAACAAAGAATACATCAGTAATAAATAAAGATTCTTTGTAACACTCTGATCCTTTCTTAATAAATGAGAATATTTTCATTTTTTCCTTATATACTTGAGAGAAATATAGGTATAATTTTCCTAAGTTCATTAAACTTTAATTTTTGAATTTATGAGTATACCTCTGGAATAATTTATGTTAATGTTTGCTTACCTCTGTGGAGGAAAATATATGTATGTGTACATATTTATTGTTTGAGACGCAGGCTGTGCTTTCTCATCTAATGATTCCCAACTTGAGAAGAATGGTCTTTTCATTTCCAGCTTTGTCTATAAAATGTGGTGCGTACTGTAAAACTGCTGATCAATATTTGATGAATATTAATTTTCAGTTAAGTCATCTGGTTTTGTATAAAATATTCAAGAGAAGCTTAACAATTAACTTGAATATTCACTCAAAATAAATTCCATTCTACTCAGATAGTGTTCTTGTGTTGAGTATAACACTCAGATGTATAACTTAAAGTTCACACAGGTAATGGTTATTTATGCAAGTTGTTCTGTTGGGAAACAGATAATATAATGTCTGCTATATACATGAGCGACACAATGCAAATGAAGTGTTCTAAACAACGTGCCAATGAGAAATTATTAGTTGACTGTTCACCAATAATTTTGAATAATGAATGTCTGAATACATTGCCATTTATTACTGGCCAATTTGCAAGAAAACAGGAAAATTTATCAAATAAATTGTGCGTTACAAAACATATATTATGTTTTCCTTGGATATGAGGTTGGCTTCAGTAAATATGCCCTTTGAAAATCCCTGAGCTCTTTTAGGCTGCCATCTACTATTGTTTCAGAGACATCAGACAGTATTTTCTTCATACCAACTTTATAAAAATAGAAGAATGTTTCACCTCCTAATTAAAAGAAGCATTCAGATGTTGAGGAATCACCATTTTCTGAGAGGAAGATTGATCTTCTGATTTTAAACATTATGAAACACTTAATAGAATTATGTGCTCGAATTTCTCATGATTTACATGTTAGAGTCCTTTGAGCTGATGCTGTTTTAGCTTGAAAAGATTTAATGGTGTATATAATCTTCAGAGAGCTTCAGAAGAAAAAAAAAACGTTCACCAAAACCTAATGTTTAGTAATATACCTAGAGCTGTCATTCTACTATGCTCTAATGTTGATTTCAATGCTTACGATGCCTCTGTATTGTTACTTATCTACCTGAGGTTTCCTTTACTGACCTGGCTACCTTAGAGATACACTTCTGGAAGATTTCCCTTGCATGTACACATAAATAAATAAATAAATAAATAAATAAATAAATAAATAAATAAAGTAAAACTGAACCAGCTATGTACTCTATTGAATGCCTTCTTTTAACTCTTTTCACTTCAAGGTTAGTTTGGAGATCTGCGTATTATTGCCAAAACCCATTCCATTCATTCCACCTATAGCAAGGTTTTGAAAGGTGGTTAAAATCTAAGCTTAATTCTATGCCTAGAGCTTGGGTTGGTCTGCTTTCTTACTAGCTTCTTACATCCTGGAAATCACTTATGCTGGATCAGTGTTTTTTTACCCTATAAGCTTGAATACCATTTCTGCTGTGCAGGATTTAAATGGAAATGTAAGCTGTTAGTTCACCACAGGATGTAAAATTTATGACTTAAGAAACTATTCCCAATTTATAGGGCCAGTGGCCTGGAAAGAAATTGGATTACATCACTACGGTTTGTGAAATTTTCTTAATGCCCCCTTTCTTAAGTTCTTGCTGCCATTTGCTATGTGCTTTCACCTTCAAAACCATCCACATTAATAATCAGAAGACGTGTGGATGTTATATACATAAACTATTGTTCTTTTCTCACTGCAACAGACAATGCACTCATATTAGGGGAGAGGAATCTGACAAAAGAGTTTCCAGCAACTTCATAATTCAGTTTATTGTAACTAGCAGTTAAAATAATGGCTTACCCTACTTGAAATTCATCACTTCCTTCATGTGTTTGGATGGTCAAAACACATGCATCCGTATTTACTGCTCTTTGTGCATTCAGCTCTACAGTTGAAATTTCTCTGTCTCAAAAAAATAATAATAAAAAAATCTTGCAGATTTATGTTAATCTCAGTTATTTGTCACTTGGATTTTCATTTTGGAATGTTTGCTTTCTTTTCTTTGAAAGTACAATATTTTAACCGTGCTGCAGAAAGTAATTGATTCCTACTCAGCTGTTTCTGACATTTTGGGGAATGGAATAATGTAGTAGATCTAGTTTCTGAGGGCATCACCTTTGGATATTTGACCTATGTATTATAGAAAAAAAGCTTTGTGGTAAATAAAATATAAATGAGTGTATGCTTTTTTTGTACAAAAAGTACTTATGATGAAGGTATTAAGAGTATTACCTCAAACTGATGTTTCTTGAATAGTTGTGTAGGATGAAGGATATTTATTTCCCAAAGTATAGTGCATTTTTAACATTAGTTTTCATTCTGATTTGGAACAAAATATTTAGTTTTGAAACAATTAATAAAAAATAGATTAGAGTGACCTAGTTAACTTTTTTTACAGTAAATTACAATATCAAGTACAAGTGTAGTAAGTATAAAATTTCATTACGCAAATTTATAATACTCTCTCAATAAGGGTAATATAGAATTACCTGGACCTTTTCAAATTATTTTAATTCATTTCTCTTGAATGTACAAGATGACATATGCCATAGATTTATATATAATGAAAAACCATACTACTTGAACTTTAAATGTATTAAAATTATGAATTATTAGATTATCAAATCAAATTGCACATTTTTAATATTCAGTCTGGAAAATACACTATTCAAAATTTGAAGAGCTGTAAAAACCGTTGTGGCAATCTTATTGTGTGTGTTACGTATGTGTGATTAGACATCATTATTTTATTGTGCTAAATTAGTATTTGTAAACTCAAATATTTTTTTAAGACTCAGCAAATGCATTTCCACTAATCTATTTATTTTACAGTAAACCTTATGAAGCAAAAAGACTTTCCAGTTAAGAGTGAAGTATTTGTTACTTAGCAATTTGCTCTATAGAGCATGATGACCTTGTTAGAATTAGTATTAGATCTGGATAGGTGAAAAATCCAGTACTTTTAGTGTTTTCCCTCTAAGGGAGATTGTAATGACTTCCTAAAAAACTACTATATCAGGAGTTTTCCCAGCAAGTTATTCCAGTTCAGTTCTAAATATAATTGCTTTTGTAAATGTTAGCAGCTGTAGGATATCAGGATTTTAATTTACCGGGGGAAATAACTACTCAGCCATGCAGTGTATCTGACATTGACTTGATCCTGGTATGATTTACGAGGTGATAACTTTGATTCAATTGCTGGTACACTCATTGTAATTCACTGAAAGGTGACTGATTTGACATACAGTGGTTGCACTTAAAAGGTTAATTCTCTTTTTGTTGCTTCCCTTGGTTTGAGAGAGAATCCATATAGTTAAAAGGAGGATACCGCTGGAACTGATGACATCTCCAAAGGTAGAATGAACTTTCAAAGTGTGACCTCTGTACAAAATGTTTGCTTTGATAAATGTATCCAATTCCTATTCTGATAGGAGATGTACCTTAGAATACTTTTGTAGAGTTGCTTTGTGTTTGGTATAGGATGAACTCAAACCATAATTTAAATTTTAAGTATGTCATAGAATTTTACCTTTTCAGCTTCTGCAGTAATAAAATGCTGTAGTTTTCTACCCTAAAATCACAGTTAAATTGGTGATCTGGGATTTTATTTTTTCTGTTGTTTCTGTAGCAAAAGTGCTTATATTGTATACTAAATTATGCTGATTTCTCAACTACCAGCAATGCAGGTTCAGGCGGATCTGTAAATGCCATATCACATTTGCTGTTTTCCACCAGATGTTTTGAACATCTTTGCTGATAAGAGGAGGACAAATAAACCTCCACTTAAACCTGTGCCACCCTATTGACTCCTGTTCTATATTATAATCACACCAAATCCACGGAATAGGTTTTAAATTTAAATATAGTCAACAAGTTTAAACAATTCAGATTTCTTCATGAAGTTGTACTTGAACTAATACCATATAAAAATACTGAAATTAAACATTGCAAATAATTACTCAGAACTAGTGGTCTGTATACCTGTCATTCATTCTTTCAAGTATAGTTATGTGCCTTATCCATAATCCAGCATTTTTGGGTTTCATTTAAATTTCTGGTAGATTCAGAAGGGTAGTTACCAAATTCAGGTTTACAAATATCTGATTTTAACAAGGGGTCAGATTTTAGTCTTATGTCAAGGTTAAATTAAATTGTTCAGCCAAGTGGAGTACATCACTAATTGGAATCTTTTTTCTTCCCCCCCTTCTTCCCCCCCCCCCCTTTTTTTTTATTAACTGAAAAGGCCAAAAAATGTGATGATTTACTGTTGTAGTCTTATGTTTAAGACTTTTGAAAAACACACAACTCCCCAACACTTTTTCAGCTTTAAGTATCAATAAAAATGATTAATTTTCCTGACTTTCCCACCTTTGCTATAGCATTTTTTTCCCCACTACAGAATCTATTTTCCTCTTGGTGAATAAATGGGGCTATCTGTGTTGGTAGTTCAGCTTGTAAGTACCAAGAGACACTTTACTCTTCAAATTTAATTTTCTTTGATTTTCACAGCTTTGCATAGATATTCAGTGTGGAAAAGCTCTTATACTGTCTTTTTAAAAATGAATTTAGTGCATGTGAATAGATCAATATCCCCAGAGGCTGGAATGTTCTGTTTATTTGCTGAAAACACACAACAAAATGCAGCAAAGGTTTAAACTTTTGGCTGGTTTCCTTGTGCAACAAAAGGCTGAAATGGCAATCTCTAAATAAAGTGTTTTGTATCTGTTGAGATACAGGACTGAGTGTTGAATCTACCAAGGAAAGTGTATTTATGTAGCATGGATGTGTAGCTAATCCATTTCTATTCAGACTGCTAAGCAGCCTTCTGATGGTAAGGATCTATGAATTACCACTGAGCTGAGATGAATTTGAAGCTGAATTTAATGATGACGCAGAGCATCCAGTCTTATGACTCATTCATTTTCTGTTGATTAGAGTCTGGAGATAATCCAGGATCATCAAAAAAACAGATTTAGAAGGAAACTCTTTTCATTATTTTAGCAATGACTATCTGACCAGATTAAGATGCAGGAACCTTTACATCCATAAACTGTACAAACTTGTGGAAAAAAAAATAAAAATATCCTTATGTGATTCAGTAGTCAGTTCTGTTTTCAAAACTCATTTAAGATCATAAAATGGTTTAATTTGGAAGAGACATATAGGTCCCATCCAGCCAACACAAAGTGGGGATACCTTCCAAGTTTAGGCTTGTTGTTCATGACATTATCCCGTTGAATTTGGGAAATCATCCAAGAATGGAAGCTCCACAACCTCTCTGTGGAAGATTTTTATGGACCAAAGATACTAACCATATAAGGCCAAGGTTGCAAAGATTTAAAGTACCTGGAAGTACCTGTACCCCTGGATCCTGATACCTGAGTTTTGTTTGTTTGTTTGTTTTTTACAGCTACATTTCTGTATACCTTGCATCCAAAAATTGCAGCCTTTCATCCTGGTCTGAAGAATTTCATAAGCTACTATATTGGCTACTAAAGTGACACTTTAGGAGGAGAGAAATAGCTGAAGCATTTCTAGGTAAAGAAGCTGCAAGTGCATCAAAGAGTGTAGTATTGAATCAGTTAAAGATTTAAAGTAATTTTCTGTTGTTCCCTTATAGAGATGTCACTTTATTTTTTTATTTTTATTTTTTTTAATGTGCCATTTTAAAAATGAAGATATTAACAAACAAAAAACAATGTTCACATTTTAAAAGAAATTCTGCATGCACATGCTATGCAAAAAAGGAAGTAGATCTGTCATGCTAAAGACAGCATTAATCCTACCAGTATTTGTAGAGAGCTGGTATCCATAAGTGTGTGTGCAATAGACAGTCTAATTGCTTCATTCACAGTTGCAGGACATGCATTCTCTTCGTTGGTGACAGCAAACTTCACATTGTTTCCTATTCACTGTATTTCTTGGTGAAGACCAGGGCTTCATATCAATCGCAAAAGCATCTGCTTGCATTAAATATTTCTTGCTCTTTTCCTGTGACGAGTGATTTATTGTCATGTTTGACAGTGCTTGTGTTTGTGTCATGTCAATGCTGTCCAGCATCTTTTTCTTATAATTCAGTAGTGTTTGAGCACTCGTCAATTTTAAATGCATTGCTTAACCCTCACATTACTGACATTCTTAATGTCTCCTCTTCCTTTTTTTTCCCCTTCTTGTCTTATGACTAGAGGTTTTTTGCTGTTACTGATTTTGCACTGCTTGTTCTGCTTTTCTTAGTTATACTCTTTACTTTGGGACAGTGGGACCTTCCCCTTATCTGCTTAACATACTCCCCACTGCTATGCCACTGTTATACCTGCACAATCACTTGTGAATATGCAGGGTTAGTGGAATTTTCCACTACAAAAACACCTTCTACTGCAAGAACACAACTTTGTTTCTCACATGCCTTAGCTGCACCTCCAGCTCTTGGAGCCTCTGCTCTGTGTTGGCTTGTGCCTGAGGCTTGTGCTGGTGCAGCAGTCAGCACAGGCAGAGCCCAGTTTTTCCCTGATGGCACTCACCCCTGTGCAGGGGTGAGAGCGTGACATCTGCCTCCCCACGGTCATCCTGGGCAATGCCATTGGGTTCCCAGGGCATGGTTTGCCTCGGGTTGCCCAAGTCCCCCCTTCAGACTCCATACAGCACACCACGCAACATGTGGTGTTGTGGAGGGTCCTGAGCTATTCTCATTGCCTTGCTGGAGGAACAAGGACAAGCAGCAGAGCTTTAGCTCCAGAATGAGTGCAGTTGGAGCCCACAGAATCAGCTCCTCAGCAAAACTCTCCCCAATGCTGTGGAAGTCAAGCTGACAGCACCTCATGCCCGCATTTCCTGACCAAGTGTGGTACAGACACTCACAGACAAAGCATTTGTTCAAGTAAGCAATATATTGGCATTTTTGCAGAGGTCAAAGCTCCCGGAGTGAATGGACACTCCGGTGGTCACTGTCCAGCTGGAAAGAGGAGTCTCTGCTTCAAGTCTCCCTGAAGCAGCCTCTTCAGCTGCATGGGGAGTGCCTCCCCCAAGGGTGGTTTTGCTGTGGAGAGAACATGGAGGAGCAATTCCCACTGCCGACTGAGCAGCACCTTCTCCATGTCCAGTGTGCTCAGCTCTGGGGCATGTGGCAAGCAGGGTGTCTGTCAGTCGTCTTTGTAGCCACCATAATCACCACTGGCTGTGGGGCTGGAAATCCCTCCTGTGCATGCTTGCCAAGGGGGTGGTGGTCAGGAGGTGCTTGACAGCTGTCTTCAAGGCATGGGTGGCAAAGTTGGCACCTAACAGGATATAGACACAGAGCTGCAGATGTCTGAAGTGGAAGGTGTGCTGAGCATGCCTAGGTGTGTCCTAAAGAACTGCATCTCTGGCACAGCGCAGCTCCGTGGCCACCTCATGCTGCTGCTAACAACGGCCTCTGCCTACTCGAAGCTCAGGAAGGTGTCCGAGTTCTCTTGCTGTACCCCAAGTATCAACTCGATGGAGAGGGTTTTCTTGAGGATGTTGGTCAGCCTGAGCTTGCAGAAGCGGGTGGAGGGCAGCACCATTAGCTGGAGTTTGGATGACTGAGGCATAGCCACCCAGGCTTCCGTCACCAGCTCCTGGAACCACTTTGCCGTTTTCTGCACATCCAAGTAGGAGCCGCTGCAGAGGGTGTCTAGGAAGCTGAAGTCCTGATGTCTTAGCTTGTCCTCAGGATGGTGGAGGAAGCACAGCATGTCCCCCACCAGACGCTGGATGGATTGGAGGGCCTGGGCAGTCACCAGCAGCATGAAGTTTGGCAAGAGCGGGTGCTGGGTCTTGCACCTGGGAAGGGGCAACCCTGGCTGTGCGTACAGACTGGGGGATGAGACACTGGAGAGCAGCCCTGCAGAGAGGGATCTGGGGGTTTTGGTTAGTAGCAGGCTGGATGTGGTCCGGCGGTGTGCACCAGCAGCCCCAAGGGCCAGCCTGGCCTGGGTTACATCGGGCATGGCATTACTGATCAGTTGAGGGAGGTGGTTGTCCCGCTCTGCTCTGCGCTGGTGTGGCCTCACATTGGGTACTGTGTGTGGTTCTGGGCACCACCGTACTGGGGGGACATGAAGCTATTGGAGAGTGTCCAGAGAAGGGCTACAAAGATGGTGAAGGGCCTAGTGGAGAAGATGTATGAGGAGTGGCTGAGGTCGCTTGGACTGTTCAGCCTGGAAAAGAGGAGGCTGAGGGGAGACCTCATCGCAGTCTACAGCTTCCTTGTGAGGGGGAGTGAAGGGGCAGGCGCTGATCTATTCTTTTTAGTGATCAGAAATAGGACCTGCAGGAATTGTGTCAAGCTGTGACAGGGGAGGTTCAGGCTGGGTATAAGGAAAAGGTTCTTCACCAAGAGGGTCGCCCACTGGAACAGGCTCCCCAGGGATGTAGTCATGGCACCAAGCCTGGTGGAGTTCAAGAAGTGTTTGGACTGTGCACTTAGTCAAACGGTCTGAATTTTTGGGTAGACGTGTGGAGCCAAGAGTTGGACTCGATGATCCTTATGGGTCCCTTCCAACTCAGGATATTCTATGATTCTTCAAAGTGGCAGCCAAACAACTTCTCAGAAGGATTTGAAATTTCTAAAGCCTTAGTTAAATAAATCATCTATATGTCTGCATGTTACTTGTGACTGCTCATGAGTTTTTGTCCATTAGGAAGTAAAAGGTGACATTCCTGCTGGAGGAGAGAAAGCAAAAGATGAAGTATCTACTCAGAGTGCAGAAATATTTTAAAATAAATACGCACAGACAGCAGTAGAATGGCTGATGTTTGATATATACTTTTATAATATAAAAGTAAAAACATGCTATTTAGAACAGCTCACCTTTTTAGACTACAAGGGATGACTTTCTCGTGTATATTCACTGGTATTTTTTTCTCACACTTTTTTTCTTTTTTTATTAATTACAGATAATTCACAGTCTCAGGTTGTTTATTTGTTTGTTTGCTTATTAGGTATTGGCTTAAGAGGCTCTTTTATTATAGTTTTATTTTTTTTTCTGACAAAGATCTTTTTTTTTTTTTTTTCATCAAACTAGGTGCAAATATAGTCATGCCAGAAATCTAGATAACAGAATTGTCCACAGAGATGAAAGCTTGAACAATTCAGCAATAAAAGTATACACCTCGTACACCTATTTGAGCTAATGGAGATACCCCTTTTTACTTATTATAACATTTTAGCCACAATATCTCCCTTAAAAGCAGATTTTGTCCTTTTAGTTTGCTTTGTTTTTTCTTTACTTTCTTTTTCTTCCCTCTATTTTTTTCCTCAGTCCTCTCACAAACTTTAGCTTTTATTTGCTTCTTTTTACCTGTATTATTTTTAATGCCATGTATCCTATGGCAAATAAAAATAATAATAAAAAAATAAAAAATAAAAAAAAGGAAAAAAAGACTTGAAAGCTGGATGTTTTTCTCTTATCCTTCTTTTCACCAGCATATCATCTGTGTGTTCTTACCATTTTTTGTATGTATATTCATTCTTCTTTCCTAGTGTGTACTCGTCCTCACTGGATATAAGAGAAGGAACAACAAATATCTTGTCCTTCTGCCTTTTCTCATGTTCACACATCAGCTGGAAATGAGGAGAAAGGAAAGCTAACATTCTCATGTGTTTCAGTGCCTGCTCTTCTACAGAAAACATCATTGCCATCTACTCCTTTTTTACTTTCTGGAAAAAGAGAAGCTTTGATCTGAGTAGCTCAGGCCATGGAACAGTGCTTTTTTTGGGAAGCATGACATAAATTCTTTTTTGTGGACTTTTAAAGTTTTAATCTGTTGCGTACGACAGGAATGACTGAAAAATAATAGTTATTCATTCAAGGATAGCATTTGTCTAATTGGATTAGAATTTATTTTACTTATTTTTTGTGGTTCATCTCATCATATTCCTCACTAGTGAGTTTGAGGAGACTGTTTTGTGGAGGAGACTCTTTGCAAGCCTGAAAAGTGTCGTCTTCTTCTCTAAAGATGGTACTATCGGTGGTGAGTCTCATTCAGAATTTGCATATTTCTTTTAACTTCCTGTTTCTTTTGCCACATGCTAGTTGCCACACACTGATTCCATGTGTGCAACTGGTTAGCCTAATGATCTCTTGAAATTGTTATAAAGCCACAGCCAATCACTTGACTGGAAGACACATTTCTTCCTAGAAGCACAATGTCTACACCACTCCCAGATTGCCCAGAATGGAGCAGTGTGCTTGTTTCTGACTTGTGCAATTGTGAGCACATTATACTTGACCTGTTCTATTTTAGCTGACTGTGGTGTGGCAGACTGACTTTAAACTGGCTCTGTGGGTTTTAAAAGCTTTTGTAAAGCAGGCTGTGGCTGTACCTAAGACTTGTTCCTTCCTTGCTGATGAAGAGACTGCACCATAAGTACGTATCATTTATGGCAGTACATTAGAGAGCCTTTGCTGTATTGTTCCTCGGAATTCAGTGCTCTGTCTCTGTTATACTTAAGAGTTTTTGTCCCCCACTTTGACAAAAACAGCTAAAATACTGTATTTTAGCTTCTGAACGAATAGCCACTGTCTGTAGTTTTTGTTTATTCTCCATACACTTTCATGAATGGTTTGCTATCTTTTTACTTAGAGTCATCTTCATCTCTTTCTCTCTTAAAAATGTTTTCCCAGTGCTGAAATTACGGTGTATTTTTTTTTTTTAGTTTTCTATGGAGCTGGACTGTGCCACTATTTTATTTATTTATTTATTTGAAATGGCAGTGTTGTTACCTGGTAAATCAATAATAATACATTTAATTCTTCATTTGTTTTATCTGCATAATATTAATGTACTGTGTTTGCATACAGACTGTTGTCCTTTAGTCTCTTTTCTGTTCTTTCTTTGATCATTGATTGTCTTGCTGCAATCTTTGGTTCTTGATGCTGCATTACTTTAAATTTGCTGGAATACCAGAAATCTTCTGCCTTTATGTAGAAGTACTTTGACTGTTCTCATGCATCCAACAAAAATATCATGATTATACCTTAGTTACTGTTGAATGGTGACAAAGTAAGCCTGTTGAAGGCAAGAAACTGTTATCTGTACAAATGAACTCCAAACACCTTAGAGTATAAGTGTGAGCCACACCATTTGTACCACTGTTTTGTGCTATGCCCTGCACAATTTTTTCAGGATTAAAGTTAAAAATTTTGCATGCTATGGGTGAAGACACTTGTTGGCATTAAGGTGCCAGTCATCTGGTGGAAATTTTCACATCTTCAAGCTCCTGCCTGTCTGGAAGGAAGCTCAGGAAACAACAAAGCCAGCAGCATGCTTCTTCTGGTGTTAAGAGTTCAGATGATACCTCAGATTGGATATTGTCAGTAATTTACCCATTTTCACTGTACAGCTCTGGATTTTGTAGATTTTTGTCATATTCCTTCAAGGTCCTCTATTTTTTCTAAACAGTTCTGGCCTACTCAGCTATTGTCTAAAAGTAAACTGTTTCATTCATAGCTTAAAGCAACAAGGAAGTCTGAGGAAAGTTACAGTTCTATAGTATCTTTTTTGAGATTAGAAGACCAAAACTTCAGGCAGTGTTCACTGTTCATATGCCCCATGGATTTATGCAGCAATTATGTTTTCTTCTTTATTCATTAATCTTTTCTTGATGTTTGATTTGGTTGGTTGGTCTTTTATTTTATCTCTGCTGATCACTGAAGTGAAGGTTTCATGGAACTACTTATCATATTACTCAGGAGCAAGGTTTGGGTGTTAATGGACAATTGAGAACAATTCTAA
Organism: Cygnus olor; assembly: GCF_009769625.2. Lineage (NCBI taxonomy): Eukaryota > Metazoa > Chordata > Aves > Anseriformes > Anatidae > Cygnus > Cygnus olor. The sequence continues at coordinate 58,196,581 of NC_049198.1, forward strand.
CTTCACAAGTGGAAGTCTTCCCCCATACTGCCTCCTTCATAGTTTTATATTTAATCACATTGAATCTCATCAGCCTTTTTTATTGTTAGATTCCTTGGACATGTAAAGTACAGTTCATCTCAGTCAGTACTCATAATTGTGACAGTGAGTAACACGGCTGTCAGCAAACTTCACCAGCCCATTTTCAGGACACTTATGAAAATGTTGAACAACCAAATACACCTCCACTGGTAACCTCCCTCCACTTCAGTGATTAATGACTTTTTATGACCTGAAACTAAACGTTTATTTTTTTATTTGTCTGTGCAAGGACCTTCCATCTTACATCATGATTTCTTACTTTACTAAAAAGCCTTTAAATCAACTAGATCATCTTATTTGAGTGGGTCATAAAATGTGTACAAAATTCAAATACGTTTGTAAAGTTCCCTTTTCAAATGCCATGTTCTCTTTTCTTCAGTGATCCATGTGCTCACTCTATACTGATTAGTTTGTACTGATTTGCCAAGTCCAGGCAATAGGTTTGCAAACCCACAATTGCTATTGTGCTATTGTTGTCCTAGAACATTTTTAAAAATTTGTTGTCACACTTGCCATACTCCATCTGTGTTTACCAAGAAAGAGTTAACCTACCATCACTAGTAGTCTAGCTATTTCATCCTTGAACTCCTTTAGAACTTTTGAGTGAATACCAAAACCTGTTTTGGGGATTTCTTACTGTTTGGTTTCTTTATTTACCCTATAACCTTTTCTGTAGTCACTTCAGTTTGAATCAAGTATGAGTCCTCCAAAACAGAGAGTTCTACTGTGGGAATACTTGTAGTTTCTTCTCCTCTGAAGACAATGCAAATAATTAATTTGGTCTCGAATCCTATATAGATGTAGTTGAAAAAATGAGGAAAGTGATTTTAGGTTTCATCTCTTTTTCACAGAGTTCCCAATTGTAGCCTCAAGATAAGCTACAAGCTTATAAACCCAAACAGGAAACAAGATTTCATATGTGCACCAACAATGAACATTTCCTGATGGGTTTCTTTGGGGTCTCAGTGTTTGGAATGCTGGCCGTTTTCATTTCTGAGCTAGCCTCCTCATTCATCCCTAAGAATTTTTGTTTACCAAGGTCATCTTCATGTATTGCAGTCCTGGACCTAATTATCTATTAGGTTTTCCAGTGATGAAAATCAGGATGCCTAAGGCCATTTATTGATCCCTGTGTTGGGAATTCATAAGAGAAGTTTTTGCCATATAATAGGGTTTCATCATTTGGGAAAAAAAAAAAAAAAAGAAAAGTGAATAAGTAGCTGGACATCCTGACTGATCACAGAATAACTGTCAACTGTCAGCAGGAACCAGTCTTGCAAAAGGCAAGTATTACCCTTAGGTAACAGGGAGAAGAATTTTTAGGAAAGAGAAAAATAATAAAGTTGTTATTCAGGGCTTGGGTGAGAGGCCTCTTCTTGATTTCATGTTCAGATCAGGTTCCTGTACTCAAAAACAAATGAATGAAAGTTTTACTGGTGTAGATGAGGGGTCCTTAGATGGCTGGGGTAGCAGGAAACCTTTCTCCTGAGTTTATAAGAGATCACTTTGTTTAGGCAATTGAGAGTGGATACAAAGACATCAAATACTGAATCCTAGAGATTACACTAAAGCAAAAAGAAGGTAAACAGGCCATGAATTAATTTTAGATATTACATGAAGCTGCACAGTAGTTAGGTACTTCCATTTCTAGAGCAACCTTCCACTAACATGCCATCCCCTGCCCCAAACCAACCAACCCTCCCCCCTCGCCCCCCCAAAAAATAGACAGCACTGTAAGGTCCAGGAACTTTATTCCAGTCATTTGCTCCTGATGCACCGTGAGTCTTCAGGTGTCTTTTCTGTGACAGATATTCTCAAAGACTATATTGTCAATGGCTGCGATTTTGTTTTGTTATCAGGTGTATCAGATGAAATAATTTGAATGAACTTGTTTTACCTAAGGTAAAGCTTCTATAGCTTTTATATTTTCAGAAAGGAGTGTTGTAGTTCTATATGCTTTCTAACCATGATTTGGTTTGCCAGGAACTATGAAACTTGACTGATAAACTCATGTTAGCAGAAGGCCTATTGCAGAGCTATCCAGGCCTCTGTGATGTGAGTCTCTGACGAGCTTGCCTTTTGGCATTGCTATTTCCATATTTTTTCCTATTATTAGCCCAACCTGAGCAACGTGCTTCGCAGGGGATCTCCTGGGCAGTCTACACAAAATATCCACATGCCATTTCTACAACAACTGGATTCACTGGCACTTTTTGGAACATAATGAGCCAAAATTTTTATTATGTAAAATAGGACAAAGCTCGTTTTGTTGAAAAATTGGATATTGTATTGCCAGTCCTTTTATTTTGCTTACCTTTTAGCAATTAAGACTACAAATGTTTTTGACATTTTACAAAGTAGAATTTGATAATTGAAGATTATCAGGAGTTTATAGATAGGGACTGATCTCGTCCAATTGTTTACATGCAGTATATTTCATCTTCATGGTTATATTATTCAGCTTTTATTTGTTATAGAAGCAATTAAAATTTGGGCGTCCTTCCATTTAAAAAAATGCAAGATTGTTAAGGCCATTTATATCTGATCCTCTTAGGTTTAGTTTCCTGAAAGCCTGACTCAGACTGACTAATTCTGTGAGGATACAGCAAAGCATGTGTCATAAGGGAACCACCTTTGTTTTTGCTGAGCTCTTACTCTTGGAAGATATTTGTTGCCTTATAAATATTAACTGAATTGTTCTGATAAAACTGATTTGTTATTTATAGCGTCTTTATTTTTTGTCATGCATAATTTAATATCTTTTAGCATGAATGTAATTGCTAGGCCTTTGCAAACATAATTTATATTGAGCTTAAAGGATAGGAAGAAACAGCTGTGTTCTAGTCCATGGATTTCTGTAATGTCTCTGCTGCTGCCATATGGTAAAATTTGAATAAACAAACATGATCACAGTATGAATGGAACAGCATATATTTTATGCTAATCCAGTTTTAGAGTATTTTGTGAATATACTCATTATTTAGACATTCTTTGGCTCTGCTAGTTTGTATCTTCTTGAATGAACAGCTTCATATCACAGGATGGAAAACAGCTTTGGAAAGAACAGCAGATCTCCAAACCTCCTAGCACTAAATTCCTAAATCAAACAGATCTTTTTAGCAATAGTCAGGTAGTACGTTTCCCATACAGCTTAATGCAAAATCACTTTTTTATCTTCCAGACTTACCTACTTATTTATATCCTACAAAACTAAGATACTGTCTTTTAGCTGGTTATACAGTATCTGCTTGTTCAAATTGGTTCTAGTAATCACATTTTCTGAAGTATCTCATGATAGTTGCCTTGATTGTGATGAGATAGTTGAACTCTTTCCTTTCTGCTGTGGACCTCTGTGTTATTAAAGACAACTTTGTCTATAGCTTGAATGCTCTTGTAAAGTCTGGATATAGTTAAAATTCTGGAAACAGGAAAATCAGAATTACATTTTTTCAATGTACAGTAATTATTAACTTTGTATAATTATGACCTAAATTCTACAGAAAATTTGTTCTGAAAGAGAATTTTATCTGTAGTGACAACACTAAAGTGAGCCCTCATGCCAAGTAAGATAAATGCTTGTTTCGTGATTGTCCGTTATCTCAGAACTTCAAAATTTGTGGCATTTACTTGGTAAGTAAATATCCAATTTGTATTGCACTTCAACACAAGTATTTCTCCAGGAATTACCTTTGTTTTCGCAGAATTTATTATAGTGAAGTTCAAGTTATAGGAAAGTATGAATGTTAGTGAATTGCCTGTTAATTAAAGAAATATGAAAACAACCTATTTCAAATACTTTGATCACAAATTATAGCAAAAAAAATGTATAAAAATCCTCAGGGAATTCTGGGTTTATTCATGCACTATATGGTCTAAATTCAGGGATTTAAATACTTTATTCTTTCAAGTAATAAAAACAGCAACAACAACAACAACAAAAGCAACAAACCAACAACAACAACAACAACAAAACTGTCCTCCCACAAAAAACTTAGCATAACTGTACTGTAAGCTTATGTTATGTTTGTGATGTACTATCCTCATTTTGGTGTTGGATAAAGTCTTCACCTTCTTTGTTACTAATTTTGCTTGAGGAATGACTTCAGGATTGAGCTACTCATTTCTTACTGATTTAAAACTTTCCAGCTAATCTAAAGGTAACTAGAACACAAATCCATTCTATATTCAGTACATACTAAAACCATGGATTATTGTCCTCAGGCTCATATTGACTTAAAATAAAAAAATAAATAACATAATTGCATTGTTACTAAAGTGTTAAATACAAGCAGTTGATACTAGAACATTTCAAAAGCTCAAGCTATAATTAAAAAGGATTAAATCCATTCTCTTCATTCCGAGCCACTAACATGAGATGACTTGCAGAAATACTGTTTTGAATTTGCTTAGCCTAACTTACTTTTTTCTTTTTCTTTGTCTGATATGTACGTGAGTACAATACAAATATATTGAGACAAATTTTCTGTGATTAAGCACTCAATCAATTCTATTGCACTTGCATTATCTTGTTTAGCAATTGTTACCTGTAACATTGTATGACAAATAACAATTATAGATACAATGAATGAGAAGAATTAATATCTATGGAAAAGTGTTTAATCAACAACAACAACAAAAACAAACAAACAAAAAACCACAATCAGGTGTAAGGTATTTTTCCTTTCTTAGAAAATCTATCTGTTTTTCCTTCAATCAGAAAACTAAGATATGATTCAACCCTCAATATTATCCCATGGGCTCTATTTACTTCCAACTCTCCAACCTTTCCAAATCCAGTTACATTTGACAAGTAGGACGATTCATAAAATGGAAACATTTTCCTGAGTGTTTGGTTCTTTGCACACATCATACAGATATTTGAGTACTGTGGATATAGACTATCTTTAGGTCTTTGACACAGAGAATCTGCTTGTGATGGAACATAAGACTGAGGATGACTACTTCATAACAATATAGTCCTCTGAGGAGCCTGCAGCTGGAGAGCAGTTACAAAAACATGTCAATTACCTACATGCTGCTTTCATGCTAAAGGAGATGTCTTGAAGGGGAGGTCATTGTTAGACATAAATATGTGACAGCAATTTCAGATGTGTATTGTAAGGCCAAAACAGCAACTGAGTTTTGCTCGAAGTGGAGGAGTTTGAATTCCATAAACAAATACACCAACAAGGCAGGGCACTTTCATTTCTTGGGGGGATTATTCTTCATACAAAATATACATTGCGAACTAAATTGTGTCTGTGAATTCATGGGAGAGTAATTGTAGGCCACTTTTAAGTATATAACACAGCTTCATTACAACATCTCTTTGGAAGGTGCTGCACTTCCTCAATACTGTGATACAGAGAATTTACTTTCATAATTTTGGTACTCTACAGCAGATTGGACCAGGTGCACTGATAAATCTATACAGTGTTTTTCAACTCAGTGATATAGATGCTCTTCAAAAATCCTAGAATATTTTTCAAACAATACCTACAATTTTGAGAGTCATTTAACTATCAACACATAATAGGCACCCATGGGAGAAATCATAACAGATATGAAATGTTATGTATCACCACTATGCAAAAGAATTAGATTTACCCAGAGAATTCGTCAGGTGAAAAGTAATTTTCTTTAAGGTTAGGATATGTAATGAAAGCAGACTCTCAAAAGTAAAAATTTTCGTCAAGTTCACTACAACAATCTAAAGGATTTATGAGCAGGGTCCCTGTTCATTCTTTCTATGTCACAATTCCACTACACAGCTGTTGATAACCATGCTTCTGCTGACCTGTTTTCTTTATCTTAGGCACACTGGGTTCTTTGGTTTCTAGGATGGCAACTTGATTTATTTCCTTTTCCATAACCAAATGCTTGTCCAGTGGCTTATGCACTCTTTTTGGTCTGGAAATAAAAAGTTTATTTCTACATTTTCAAGCAAATGTCTCTTTGCAAAACTGTGTTCTTTTGCTAATAGCTTTAATGTTTCTTTCCATGCAGAGCAGATATACAAACTTAAAAAAACAATGATGTCATTTTTGGGTTACAGGGAACAGCAAATCAAGAAAGAACTAAGTAAGCTCTTCCAATTATAATTTTTACATAGCTACTTGTATCTGTTTGTTCAACTATCCAGGGAACCACAAAAGGTGGCAAGTAAGTCTGGTCACAAGTCTGTTAATAAGATAAGCCAGGCCTTAAGATAAGATAGATAAGATCCAGCCTGGCCTTGAACACCTCCAGGGATGGGGCAACCGCAACTTCTCTGGCCAACCTGTTCCAGTGCCTCACCACCCTTACAGTGAAGAATTTCCTCCTAACATCTAATCTAAATCTCTCCTCTTTTAGTTTAAAACCATTCCCCCTTGTCCTATCAATATCAGCCCATATAAAAAGTCATTCTATGTCATTGATAAAGATATTAAAGACCACTGGTCACAGGTTGGACCCCGGAGGAATAGGTCTCCCATCAACGGCCTCTACCTGGACATAAGCTGTTGGCTGCAACTCTGGATGTGGCCATTCAGAAAATTCCTTATCCACGAAACAGCTGACCCATCAAATCCATCTCTCTCCAATCTGGAGATCAGGAAGTCATGTGGACTGTGTCGATGACCTTACAGAAGGCCAGGTAGATTACATCAGTTGGTCTTCCCTTGTCAACTGATGCAGTCTCTCCATCACAGAAGTACACCAGATTGGTCAGGCATGATTTGCCCTTGGTGAAGTCATGCTAGCTGTCTCAGGCCACCTCTTCGTCTCGTATGTGCATTTAACATTGCTTCCAGGAGAATTTGTTCCATGATCTTCCTAGGCACTGAGGTGGGGCTCACTGGTGTGTTGCCTGGGGCTTCCTTTGTACCCTGTTTAAAAATGGGAGTGATGTTTCCCTTTTTCCGGTTACCAGGGTGTTCACCTGCTTGCCACGATTTTTCAAATAGGATGGAGAGAGGCTTGGCAAACCCATCAGCCAGTTCCCTCAGGACCCTGGGATGCATGGCATTGAGTCCTGTAGACTTATACCTGTTCGCTTTCATCAGGTGATCTTGAACCTGCTCTTGGCTTATAGGGGGAGGGACTTTGCTCCCTCTACCTCTGCCTAGAGGTTCAGGGACTTGAGAGACATGGGAAGCTTTACTGCCAGTGAAAACTGAGGCAAGGATCTCATTGAGTACCTCAGCCTTCTCTATGCCTGTCGTTACCAGTTCTCCCTTCTCATTTATCAGAGGGGGACACGCTCCTTGGCCTTTCTTTTCTGAGCAATGTACCTGTAGAATCCCTTCTTGTTATTCTTTGCATCCCTTTCCAAGCTCAGTTCCATCTCTGCCATGGCTTTCCCGATCCCATCCCTGTACATCTGGGCAGCATCCCTGTACTCTTCCCAGGCCACGTGTCCCTGCTTCCACTGCCTGTGCATTTCCTTGTTACACCTCAGTTTGACCAGCAGGCCTTGCTCAGCCATCCTGGTTTCCTACCTTCCCTGCTTGATTTCTTACACATGGGGATGGAGAGCTCTTGCACTCTAAGAAAAGCGTCCTTAAAGAGTTGCCAGCTCTGATCAGCTCCTTTGTTCCTAAGGACAGTGTCCCAGCGGATCTCATCCACTAGTCTTTAGACAACTCTTTGCTGTAAGTTTACTCTTTGGAAGTTCAGGGTCCTGGCTTTGCTCCTTGCCAGGCCCATATTCCTTGAGATCACAAACTCAACCAGGGCATGGTTGCTGCAACCCACACTGCCTTGGTTCTTAACCTCTTTAATGAATTCTTCCACACAGGTGAACACCAGGTCCAGTAACACTTCTCCTCTTGTTGGTTTGTCTAATACCCGAACCAGGACGTTATCCTCAACACATTCCAGGATTCTCCTGGAGTCTCTGCTGTGCTTCTTTCCCAACAGACATCTGGGTGTTTAAAGACCCCTATCATGATGAGAGCATGCGAGCGTGATGCTTCCTGTAGCTGAAGCAAGAAGACCTCATCCATAGGCTCTACTAAATCAGGTGACCTGTGGTAGACCCCAACATCAAGGTGTCCTTTATTGATCCAGACCTTAACTTTTACACACAAGTTCTCAACCCATCCATGGCTGTTTCTCAGAAGCATCTCTTTGCAGTCAATCCCTTCCATAACATAGAGAGCAGCACCCCTACCCCTCCTTCCCTGCCCATCTCTTCTGAAGAGTTTGTAGCCCTCTGTGCCAGTGTAACAGTTGCGTGATCCATCCCACCACACTTCTGTGATAGCAATCATGTCATAGCTTTCTAACTGCACTATTGTTTCCACATCCTCCTGCTTCTTTCCCATGCTGCATACATTGGTGTACTTCAGCTGGAGGCACTTCAGCTGGGCTATCAGTATAGTACTGTCCCTTCAGACACTGGTAAACTAAAATCACACAGCACTGAACAAGCTCCCAGTCAGGGTACAACATGGTGTGCGGATCTCATCTATGGAAATTTACACCATTTTTGGTCTTTTGAGCTCTTACAGGATTTTCTTAAAGAATTTCTTCCAGAATTGCATACTTTTCAAATATGGTTTCAGTAGGGGATGGAGCCCCTGAGTGTTCTCTAGAGCTGAGTGCAGTCTTCGAAGCCCACTACAGCCTGAAACTGAAATTGTGATTTAGTGAAATGTGAGCTATGTTTCTGCTTAGAAATGCGCAGTTATGGGAATATTTTCACAGAAGAAAAAGCAGTTGTCTTTTTTATTTTATTTTATTATTTTATTTTATTTTATTTTATTTTATTTTATTTTATTTTATTTTATTTTATTTTATTTTATTTTATTTTATTTTATTTTTTGGTACTGATATGTATATGAAAATGAGATGCTTCTATTTTAATTAGCTTGCTTCAGATATTGAAGACATAATTACATTGCTTCTGTCCATGTATGGAAGGGAGAAAAACCTATGTGACAAAGGTCACTGCTAATATAGCAGACAATATAATACTGCATCCAGATCAGAAGAAATAAAACAGAAATAATGGCATAGTGAAGGTGAGTCACAAGAGATCAGTTGTAGGAACTTATTTTTTTTTTTTTAGGAAAATACTTTAGAGATATGTTAACTAGTCTTCCTGTTTCTTCATGAGCTTTACATTTTCTACTGAAGAAATGCTGAAAGCCCTGAAATTTCATTATATTAATCTAGAGCTCTGTCTCTCTTTCGTGCATAGTCTTGGGGACAGCTTTTGCTCTCCACTAAATGTCAAACTCTACGTTTGTGTGTATTCTACCTAAACTGCACGGAAAAATGGTTCAAGGGGCTAGAAGAGGTGGGGGCACATACTCAAGCTGGAAGGCATCTATGGAAGTGATTTTTCACTAAATACGGCAAAGAAAATGCAAGTGCATGTCAAGTGTCTTGTTATGAGCTTGGATATTTACTTTTTCTTTATTTATTTTTTTAAAGAAAGCCTTGTAAAAATGTTAAAAGTCCTGTTTTTTATTATTAGAGTAAAAAGTCAGGATGTACTTTGTCGTCTTTTTAATTTTTCTATTCTGCAAACATTTTCCGTGTATAGTCATCCCCCACTACGCTCTCATCATTTTCTTTTTCATACAGATTAAAATTACTGTGATTGTTTACTTTGGTACTAACAAGTAGGTAGCACAGGTAACATGCAAAAAATTCCAGAAATAGCCTTTATTTAATCTGCTATTATTGCAAAAACAGTCTGTGTAGCTTTATGCTTATGGTTTTTGTTCATGATGTAGAAAAATCAATATGGGACTGCATTGGCATAGCTGAATTTAGAAAAATGCATTTACAGTTCTGTTTTTGTTAACAGTACACTAGTAGTCTGCATCATGTTTCTATTGCAGAGAGCTCAACTTGTTGTAAAATGCACTGATCATATCCATATAGCACTGTGGCCAGTCAGTCTTCATGTGCAAAATGGCCCTTGTTTCTCACCTTTCTATGGACCCATATCATTCTGAAAAATGCCTGCCTCATGCAACCCCTAAGACTACCTCATCATGTTTGTTTGTTTTGTTGGTTTATTATTATTAATTATGTACAAGATAATATGAAACAGTTGCAGCTGTTTGACTTTTACTCTAGTATGGTGCTCTGCTGCTTCCTTCTGCTGTCGTGAAGGAAAAGACAAGGTAAGTGTTGCTCTTGTTGCAGCCATCTGCTGTCTGGAGACACAAGAGTGAAGTGGCTGTGCTTGGATTTTTTTCAGACTTATACATAACCATAAAGGGGATCAGGACAGTCATGATGGCAGGGATTGTCCCAGCGTGTGTTCTGTTCACCCTGATTGTGTAATGGGCAGGGCAGTGGCTGGCCATAGTTGACAATTTTTTTACCTGTAGCTTTGTTTAATTTTTATTCTTTGCCCTTGAACAACAGATTAATTTTGTACCTGTAAAAGGAAGTCTTTAATCTAGGCAACCTCAAGGCTTTCTCCATGGCAGCTTTCAGGTGTAGGTTCCTGTCTATGGTTTGTGCTGCAGTGGACACAAACAATGCTACTTGTTGTTACAGATTAGTAATGTTATTATTCTGTGTGTTGCTAGTTTTTGTTTGTTTGCTTATTTGTTTTTCCTTTGTTAAAGCTTTAGAACTCCTTTTTCTTTTTTCTTTCTTTTTCTTTCTTTCCTTCTTTCCTTCTTTCTTCCTTCCTTCCTTCCTTCCTTCCTTCCTTCCTTCCTTCCTTCCTTCCTTCCTTCCTTTTCTTCTTCTTCCTCCCTCCCTCCCTTCCTTCCTTCCTTTTCTTCTTCTTCCTCCCTCCCTCCCTTCCTTCCTTCCTTCCTTCCTTTCTTTCTTTCTTTCTTTCTTTCTTTCTTTCTTTCTTTCTTTCTCTTTCTTTCTTTCTTTCTCTTTCTCTCTCTCTCTCTCTCTCTTTCTCTCTTTCTCTCTCTCTTTCTCTCTTTCCTTCCTTCCTTCCTTTCTTTCTCTTTCTTTCTTTCTCTTTCCTTCTTTCCTTCCTTCCTTCCTTCCTTCCTTCCTTCCTTCCTTCCTTCCTCCCTCCCTTCCTGCCTCCCTCCCTTCCTCCCTTCCTTCCTTCCTTCCTCCCTCCCTTCCCCCCTCCCTCCCTCCCTCCCTCCCTTCATTCCTTCCTTCCTTCCTTCCTTTCTTTCTTTCTTTCTTTTTTTCTCTCTCTCTTTCTCTTTCTCTCTCTCTCTCTTTCTCTCTCTCTCTCTCTCTCTCTTTCTCTCTTTGTTTCTCTCTCTCTTTCTTTCTCTCTTTCTCTTTCTTTCTTCCTTTTTTTTTCTGCATCCATTCTGTACTGTATCTTTGTCTCAAACTACAGAGTTTGAGAAACATTATTTAGGCTGTTATTTTTAAGTTGAGAGCATGAAAAGCATGCTTCATCATGAGAAAGGCTTTGCAGAGGTAATGCAACAATTCTTTAAGGCAGAAATCTCATAGTTCGGAATTGTCTGGAGCTTTTTATTCACTAAAGTGTGAAGTGTGACATTTTGAGTAGATGCATTATTTAATGTATCTGAAAAGTCTAAAGAGTTTAAATTTGGGACCCTAAAAATTACCAGCCTTACTAAAAAAAAACAGTTAGATTGTTTCATTTTGAAGGGCTGATATCACCAAAATTTGCAGTACTTTTTTTTCTTTCTGCAGCATTGCTTAACTGAATCTAAACAAGACAACCTCAAAACTTCAGCCACACACACTCAGGTAGTATTTTACATTGCCTCAGTCAGGACAGGCAGGTAAGAAAGGTCCTAATGCATCCTATCAAAGAGGAAAAACAAACAAACAAACAAACAAACTAACAAAATATTACATATATATGTATATATAATACACACACATCAGCTTTCATTGTATTTACTAATGCCTTCACAAACATAGCAAAGAAGAGAAGAGCACTCTGAATTCTGCAACGTCCCATGAGTGGACAGCTGAGCAGGTGAGCTGTTACCCAATGTTGACTCCATTTGGCTGGCTAACCTGTTGTACTATTTGAAAATACAGAGTTAAATAAATATTGCAGCTGCTGTACTTCCTAAGGTCAATAAGACAGAGCTGTAGGTGGAATTATTTTCCTCTGAACAGTTTACATAGGTTTTGGATTTAATTAATTAATTAATTAATTAATTAATTTCCATTTGTATTAAAATGGTGATTGTTATAATAAGCGGGTGATATGTTTCATGTGCACTGGTGTTTCTTCTTCCTCTTCATTTTCATGTATCTTTAGCTTTTAAAAGAGAACAGTGTACAAATTTAAATACAGGAAGTACATCTGACCGCTGTATTTGCTTCTGCTTTTCACCAGTTTGCTCTACGTAGGTTTACAGTATCAGTACTGGCATTGCGACACTTGCTGTTATGTCTTTGAAATTCCAATTCCCATTTTTACTGTTTCTCTTTGCTTTAGTAATAGACATAGAATTTGCATCTCCAGAAATAGTTGAGGATTTTTTAATATCCTTCGCTGAACACATCTGTTCCCTAGGGCATGCCTTTACTGCTATGGGGCTATGCATGCAATGTAACATGCCAAAGACTAAGGAACAAAGATTGATATATGTGAAGGAACTATACGATGACTTGTGCTCTCCAGAGGGAGGTCTCAAGCCAAGTGCATTTGCAGCCTGTCAGTACTTGTTGGCAGATTGAGATACCCAGGCACACTGAGGTCTCAGAAACATGGATTTTTGAGTGATTTCTCACTGCAGCTACTTTTGTAACTATCCAGAAGATCATTTTCCAGCTGCTATTTCAAATGCAGGTCTTTCTTCCATTTCTGAACAAAAGCAAACAAATTAACCCTCTGAGACCTGAGAACAAGGCAAACCAGATGTTATTTCTTATAACAAGATTATGTGTTTAATTCCCACATGAGCATGTTTTATCACATCACGACTGCAACAACCTAAAAAGGCAAGAAGGGACACTAGAGCTCCTTTTTTTTTTTTTTTTTTTTTCCACCCTCTTACTTATATTGAGCAAGCTCACTGTGTCTATACATGGTGGCTGCCTCATATAAAATATCACTATCCCTCCTAATAAAGGACTTTCTTATTCTTCTGAGATTCCACTTTCTGCTGTTGGACTGCAACTGCCATGGAAGTAAAAATTATGAATACCAGGAAACTGGGACCACTTACTTTATTAGAAATTCCAATTTAATTCATCTCTTTCTCTTTCTGATGCATGATGTCATTTTATAGATGAATGAGGCAGAATAACAGGGGGAACTAGGTAGTTCAATGCTTAAGTGCTAGAGAAAAGGTAGGAGACAGTATATATCGTTTTTTTTTTTTTTTTTTTTTTTTTTTTTTTTCTGGACTCAGCCACTGAAGTTGTGCTATGAAGGTCTGCATGCTGTTGCTAGGAAAAAAAAAAAGGTCATGTGAGTCTCTTGCATAATGTCATTACTATTTGATCTTGAAATGTTACATTTGTGTCATCTTGCAGCTTATGCCTCTAACAGCTAAATCCCTCACATAAGGCACCTGTTATGGGACAAAGGAAACAAATGAAGAAATAGAAGGAATAATGGAAAAGCTGCAACAGAAGAGAGCAGATGCAGTGAGAATGAAATTAGCTGATTCTACCTTGGTGTAACGTATTCTAAATAGACGAAAGGGGACTGAATTACTGAGTTGGGGAAGTTTTGATTGAAAAACCGGAATATGTATCCTTCTGGCTTTGGACATGTGGGAGGAGGGGAGTAAAGGAAATAGGAAGGGAAGCTTCTGTGGTACCCAGATGACTGATACAACTAATTTTATCTTGTGCCTTTTCAAATACATAATTGTTTAGGTATTTTGGATGTGTTCACAGGTATGCCTGATAGAAACGTGTAGTCAAACACATACATATAATCTTCTCAAGAGTTTCTTTTGAAAAAAAAGATGGAGATCTAAGGGAATGCTTTATAATTCTAACCTCACACTTGGCACCTGAATTCCTCAGTCATTTTATATATTGCCATCAAGAGTCTTGGGATGATCATTACGAACAAATAGACTTAATTAATTGTAACAAATGAGGTTAAAGTATCTTTTAGAAGAGACCTAAATTAGCAGAGAAAACAACTGGTCTGTTGTCAGCTCCACTGTGGGCCTAGTCTTCTCTTAAAGTCTGCCAAGATGTGAGAAAATGTTTAAGGTATTGTGATACTGATTGTAAAAAAAATAGTCAAGATATATTTTTAGCCCATCAAATGCACTTTGTACAGATACTGCTTTACAATAAAAGCAGAGATAAGACTGTCAAGTTATAAAAAGCCACAAACACTGTCAAGCCTTAAAAACCAGGAACGAAACAAATGACCACCCTCCCACATTAGAAAAATTTCAGTGATATAAGTGATGGTATTTGAACATTGAGATTGCAGTGGAACCAGGACTGGTGAAAAGCTTTTGTTATTCTAATGTATTGAGTTTATGTGGCAAGGGTTTGGTAGCAAGGGGTTACAGGTGTGCTCTCTGTGAGCAGGGCCTAGCAGCTGCCCCATGTCAGATCAGAGCCAGCTCCAGCTGCTCCAAAAGGGGCCCACTGCTGGCCAGAGCTGAGCCAGGAAGTGATGCTGGGTAGGCCTCTATGAAAGCAGATTGAAGAAATGGAAAAAACTGCTGTGCTACAGCAGCTGGGAGTGAGGAGTGAGAAAATCAGAGAGAACCAGCCCTGCAGCCCCCCAGGTGAGTGCAGCAGGAGGGCAGGAGGTGCTCCAGGCAGGCAGCAGCAGTTCCCCTGTGGCCCGTGCAGGGAGAGGCCCCTGGTGGAGCAGGCTGTCCCCCTGCAGCCCATGGGTCCCACATGGAGCAGATCTCCACGCTGCAGCCCCCTCGTGGAGGAGCCCCCGGTGGAGCAGGTGGATGTGGCCTGGAGGAGGCTGCGGCCCATGGAGAGCCCCCGCAGGAGCAGGCCCCAGGCTGGAGCTGCAGCCCATGGAGAGGAGCCCACGCAGGAGCAGGGGGTCTGGGGGGAGCTGCTGCCCACCCATGGGGGACCCATGTTGGAGCAGTTTCCTCCCGGGGGATGGATGGACCCCGTGGTACGGAGCCATGTGGGAGCAGTTCTTGAAGAGCTGCTGCCTGTGGGCAGCCCCCGCAGGCTCAGTTTGGGAAGGACGGCATCCCGTGGGAGGGACCCCACGTAGAGCTGGAGCAGAGAGTGACCGTGAAGGAGCGGTGGCAGAGAAGTGCTATGGACTGACCACAACCCCAATTCCCCATTCCCCTGCGCTGCCTGGGGGGAGGAGGTGGAAGAGGGTGGATGGGGGGAAGGTGATTTTTGTTTTTAGTTTCTCACTGCTCTAGTCTTCTAGTGATAGTCAATAGATTATATTAACCTCCCTCATGCTGAGTCAGTTTTGCCTGTGATGATGATTGCTGCGTGATCTCCCTATCCTTTTCTCAAACCTTGAGCCCTTTCCATCATATTTTCTCCATTGTTTTCTTTGAGGAGGGGGAATGAGAGAATGGTCATAAGCAAGAAAAGAGCTGCAGCCTTCCCTGCTGTCACTCTTGTGGATGTCACCCACACATTCTACCATGTGCACTAGTAGCCTGTGTTGTCTGTACACTTCTGTTTGCCATAATTTGACTGATTGTTCTTAAAAGTGGCTACAGGACCATCCTTGCTCATTCTTACACTCCTTATATACATCTACCATTGGTTTTCCAGGAGAGAAGTTGAAGGAGATTTGAACTTGAACAACTAATCTGGGCTCTGTCAGAATGCTTCTTAAGCACAATTTGCAATTTCAGCAAGAATATTCAAGTATATGCATTAAAATTGGATATTTTTGGATGTTATAGTAATTATTATTTGTTGTCCCTATAAGGATGGCTCCTAAACATCTGATTTCCTGATAAAATGGCAGTAATAAACTCACCCACAAGAGGATAGACAGAGATATACCACCATGACTTCAGAATCAATTTTAGAGAACGCTGCTGGAAGCTTTTATGTTTGTCTTCAGGTGAAGCCGTATGGAATCCCACTCACTTGCTGACTTAGAAAACATAGCTGACTGAAAATGATGCAATTTTATTATATTACTGATATCTGTGTAAGAGTTGAGTTAAATCAATGAACTTTAAATTCACGTCTATATCAACGGACGTGGCAGGTAAGATACATGAGCACAGGATGCAAGCAAAATCTTCTCCTATAGACAATTCCTTACACGGTTAAGCTTAACTGTTAACGTGACAGTTAAATGCAAGTGGATTAAGTTTGTCCCCAGATTTAGTAAAAGGCAAATTCTTCCTTCATAGTTTGATGAAAACTTGCACCATGTTTAAATCTCTTCTTGTCGCTGCCCCTAAATTGCCATGTAAGATCTAGCAATTCATTTAACTTTTCTGTGCTTGAGTTTTATCTGCATACAAAATGGACAAAAACAAATGCTGAGAAAACAGCAGTTTAGATTTTACCATACACCCTTGTTTGAACAGGTTGGAAGCCACTGCTCATTAGTTCATGATCTATTTAGTGGTCTTTGTAAACCTGTATTAGCTTATGCATATGCATCCTAACTACTCTTTGGGAAGCTAAGGTTGATCTCTGGAGTATTCTGGCTAGAACTGAAGCATGGCAAAAGGATGTTTTAGCCATCACCTGAAGCTTTGCAGAAGAAATATATTCAAGGAAAAGCAGGTGGCAATTTGCCAGTTTATGTGCTGTTCAGACAGAGCAATGATGGTGGGCTAATATTCCTCTTCCCTGCTTTAACATTTAAGGCATCATGAGAGGTAGCTGGTGCCCCCTCAGGTCTTGTACTTATCCACTGCAGTGTATCCAAGAGCTATAGGATTTTTATCAGGAGGACTTAGAGGTTTCTCCAACTACAGCCACAAGGTGCATAGGTCATCAGGTACTATGTTATTGAAACATCTTGTACCTGAATTTCTGTAATTTTTATCTCTTTATGGTGTTGTACTGGGAATAGTTAGACCACATTTTTTTTGTCCCAGGCAGCTTAGTTGGGTCCATTTAATATTTCTGTTTTTATAGCTCTCCTGTCAATTCTGCAGATTTGGAAGAGAGGCCACTTAACCAATTACAGTCAAGGCAGGGTGAAATTCAACGAAGATGGAGCTATATTTCTGCCAAATAATAGCAACAACAACAACAATAATAACAACAATAATAATAATAATTCTGTAAAGTGATATAACTTTAATTTTTTGGTGCATTTGGTCTCATTTTTAATATATTTTTTGTAACTGTGTACTATCCATAGATTCCTTGTCTTTTTCATTGACTGAAATCATCTGTAAACTAACTGGATGTTTCTTCTGTCATTATACTTCATTATGAAATGTATGTTTTCATGCCTTACTTGTTGAACTCTGTTGACACTTTTGTGTGAGAATGAAAATCACTATTTTTCTTGTAGGCTTTTCTTTGATATTCAATATGATAATGTTCATGTACATTGGTTTATTTTCCTAAAACTCAGATGGGGAGGGAATGTGCCATTTACATGAGGGGCAAACAGGTAAGATCAATTACTTCTGAACTCCTAGAGGCTGGTGTTCAGATTGTGGTATGTGGCACCCTGTCAGTTCCCTATATTGCTCTCACTAACTTTGGTTGTGCTAGTAAGCATCAGTATACAAGGCTGTATGATGGGGATCCAAATACCAAACAGTAAATTGTTAGCAACTATTTATAGATATTTTGAATCAAGTGATTTGCTAGACATTATCTAGGCATGCAGTGTGGTAGAAAGAGGGATAAAATCCAATTTTGTGTGGCAATATTTTACAGCCTTATCTTTGATTGACAGATTTTAAGGCCAGAAGAGAGACCATTAGATCGTCTAGTCACATATGTCCTGTACATTACATGACATTAAATTTCAAACAATGACTCTAGACTAAGTACATTTTCTGGAAGGGTGCCTAGCTTTGATTTGAGAGCACCAAGTAATGGGCAATCTACCAGTCCCTTTGGGAGTTTGTTTCAGATGATAATCACCTACACTGTTAAATTTTTTATCTTATTCCTATTTTGAATTTGTCTGCCTGCCTTTTCTATCCACTGGTTTCTATCTATCCCTGCTAGATTAAAGAGTTCTTTACTTGCTTGTGAGGTTGCTTATACACTGTAATCAAGCTACCTGCCTGTCAGTCTTTATATATATATATATGTATATATAAGATAAAGATGGACTGATATTTTTAAGTCCTCACTCACCTGAATTTTCTGCAGCCTGGAATAATTTTGTATTTCTTTTTTTCCATATCAGCTCTGTTTTTTTTTTGTTGTTTTTTTTTTTTTTTTTTTTTTTTAGAGAGATTTTAAAAATGAACTCTGTGCAGTATTCAAAACAGGAGGTAGTTTGCCAGCATCAGTCTCACCAGTTCTATCTAGAGGCATAAAATCACCATTGCTTTTCATTATTCCTCCTCCCTTCTGGTTCCTTTGAGGTTTGCATTAACCTACATCATGTCTATGTTTTTCTGGAAACACTTTATTTGTCTGCAATGATTCTGAATTTCTTTTTCAGACGTGCTGCTATCAGAAAATAGTTTCTCATTGTATAGATATGACCTGCATTTTGAGGGGCAAGAGAAGGAAGAGAGTTTTCATTTCTGAAAAAGCGTTTTGTCTCAGTTCCACAGCTGGTCTCCTTGGCCTTAGCTTTGTCTACTAGTCTTATGTAATGGTCATTTACTTTTTTAGTTCTGTTTAATGTGTGTTTCTAAATCATGCTTAGCAATGTAGGTTTTTATACTACTTACCTCTGGAAACAGCCCGTTTAATACTGTTTATTTACCGCCAGTTGTTTTTTCAACTAATCAATTATCTAATTCTTGATCTTTTTAATGGATGCTTTCCTGGTACTGTGTAACTTTAATTTGTTAATGAAAGGATCATAGATATGAAGTCAAAAGCCTCATAAATGTTATACTTGTGCAATAAATTCACCAGTGAAAACTCTAATCTTACAAAGATTTAATCTGATTAGATTTACCAGAGCTTTTTTGCCCTTAGATGGTATCAGATGACCTTGATTATATTTCTCACATTTAATTTTTAATTGATAGAATTCCATTCTAGATTTTCCATGATTTTTCCCAGCATAATATGATTAAACACATTTTCCCATTGGAGCATTCATAATATTTTCTGAAACCTCCACAGTGCCTCTGATATCTCAGAATGTAATGTAAGTGAGGAAAGTCCACAAAATTCTTCAGACATCTTGCTAACAATGTGTTTGTGAAAGTTACACAGGACTGCTGATATAAAACTGCCTAATTCTAGTATATTTTTCTTTAATACTTTTCCTTAGTTATTAATGGATTGAAAAAACTATCATCCCTGTAAAGAGATATTTGTAAAGCACTGTGCTTGTTTCCAAATCCTGAGCAGAAGTATTGGTTCTACTATTTCTGCATCATTATTCACAATTTTATGATCTCCTCTGTTAAAATATTAATGGTATTTATTTACTGCATGGATACTTTAAAAGCTCTTTTCTCTTTTCTTAAGCCATGTCAGACACATGTTCTTCCCCAACATGTATTTATCTCCTCATGTATGTACATTTGATATTTACTTTTCCTTTTTTTTTAAATGTTTTTTCTCTCAACTTTGAGTTTCCCATCACTGCTTTTATGACAACAGTCTTTCCCATTCACTGCAGCACATGCTGAATTCTGTAACAGAAGAAATTGGTGTTGCACAGGTAAGTTTTGTTCATTACACACTGTACATTATTCAGGGTACCAGTATGTAATGAAAGGATGTCTCATGATGCATGAGTGCAGAAAACCATATTAAGTTTCAACAGGTCACACCACCTCTGACTTCCTTTTCTTGATAGTCCCTTATTTACCAGTCTTAATATTTTTGTCCCTCCCCTCCCCTCTCCTCCCCTCCCCTCCCCTTCCCTTCCCTCTGTATTTCAGATCTGTTCCAACATTCTTGGAAACAGAAATGTGTAGAAAGAATGTACAGAAAGAACTGTAAGAATCATTACAATATTGGGAAAGAGGCTTAATTTTATTAACTTAATTTTATTTATTAGCTTAATTTTATTAACTTTTTCTTTGAAATTGTCTATGACAACCAAAGTTTTCCTTTCTGTCTGTAACATAGATGTGTCATGTGCGTATCAATTTGTTTTAAGTTTGTAAAGCTCAACTGAAAATAACATGTAGTTACTTTAGCCATTGATGTTACTGCAATATAGTTTAATTAGAATATTTTGGTTTTATTCAGAATAGGTGAACACTGAAATAATTGACCTTTTAGTACAAATGTCTGTTATCTTCTTTATACCAGTGCTTTTCTAGTAGTTTGTATATCACTTTCTGCATAGCAGTCTTACACAACATTGATGAGTGTTTCGTAATAACAGAATAAATAAATAAAGAAGAAAGGCAACCTAATCTTTAAGGTTGCTATGTTTTTGAAAACTGTAAGTAATAAATTTGAAATACCTAATTTGGACAAGGAATAAGTGTCATAAGATCATGAGTTGTATATTCATCATCTCCTGATAGGCCCTATAATTGTGCTGGTTCTTAAGAGGAATCCTCTTAAAAACAAAACAAAAAACACTAAAGTTAACTTCAGAAGACTATATTACAAAAGCATTTGGCCTGACCATAACAAGAATTACAAAAATGCATAAACATGTTAGCTGCCTACATCTCAGCTTATGCTGCAGTTGTACTTTATGCATTTATAGTTTTGAAAACTGGGATGCCACTTTAGACATTCAAATGCTTCTGAATGCTTAAATCATAGACACTTAAGAGCAACAAGATGAAAAATCAGAGTAGAGTTTTTATGGTTTTGGAAATTCTTTATCTCATGTTCTAAAAATTGAAACAATAAGAGAAGAAATAACTCATGAACCATTAAAATAGATCATCAAGGAAAATTAGGAACTCTATGAACTATGGCAAAATATTTAAAACATTAATGGCTTGTAATTAACTGCAGTTTTTGCCTGAGAATTTAGATTCCAATACATTAAAAGTATTGGGTGTGTACATTGAGCTATAATAGTTTAATTCAAATTGACACTGGGATATGTAATAATAACAATGCAATTACTCTCATCAAATATATATGCATGTGTATGCATGCATGGGTGCACAAGGATTTTTGTGAAGATGTATGCATGTGCAATGTTCACTCCTACCATGGATAAAATTATCTAATTTGTGCATCTGATTGTTTGTGAAGAATGAGGAAAAAAATATATTCCTATAGGAGTGACTGGTGTCCTAGAGGACAATTAATATCATAGAATCATATCATATCATAGAATGGCTCAGTTGGAAGGCACCTTAAAGATGACCTAGTTCCAACACCCCTGCCGTGGGCAGGGATGCCACCCACTAGATCAGGCTGGCCAAAGCCCCATCCAGCCTGGCCTTGAATACCTCCAGGGATGGGACATCCTCAGCTTCTCTGGGCAACCTGTTACAGTGCCTCACCACCCTTACAATGAACAATTTCCTCTTAACATCGAATCTAAATCTCTCCTCTTTTAGTTTAAAACCATTCCTCCTTGTTCTATCAATATCAGCCCACGTAAAAAGTCATTCTCATCTTCCTTTAAGTACTGAAAGACTGCAATGAGGTCTCCCTGGAGTCTTCTCTTCTCCAGGCTGAACATCTCCAGCTCTCACAAGCTTTCTTCATAGGAGAGGTTCTCCAGTACTCTGATAATCTTCGTCGCCCTCCTCTGGGCCTGCTCTAACAGGTCCACATCCTGCTTGTGCTGGGGGCCATAGACCTGGACACAGCACTCCAACTGGGGCCTCACAAGAGCAGAGTAGAGAGAAAATCACAGAACTGTAGGGGTTGGAAGGGACCTCAAGAGATCATTGGGTCCAAACCCTCTGCCAAAGCAGGTTCCCTAGAGCAGGTAAAATCACTTCCCAAGACCTGCTGGCCTCTCCTCTTGTGATGTGGCCCAGGATGCAGTTGGCCTTCTGGGCTGCGAGCACCCACTGCTGGCTCATGTTGAGCTTTTCGTCCACCAGAACCCCCAAGTCCTTCTCTGCAGGGTTGTTCTCAGTGAGTTCTTCTCCTAGTTTGTACTCATGTCTGGGATTGCCCTGGCCCAAGTGCAGCACCTTGCACGTGGACTTTTTGAACCTCATGCAGTTCACATGGACCCACTTCTCAAGCTTGTCCAGGTCCCTTTGGATGGCATCCCTTCCTTCTTTGGTATCACTGCCCCACTCATGTTGATTTCATTTGCAAATTTGCTGAGGGTGTACTTGATCCCACTTTCTATGTCATTGATAAAGATATTAAAGAGCACAGGTCACAAGTTGGACCCCTCAGGGACACCAGTCATCACCAGCCTCTACCTGGACATAGAGCCATTGAGCACCACTCTCTGGGTGTGACCTTCAAGCCAAATAGCTCGTGAATAAATTGTAATGAATTAAGTGTGACACGCAAGGTAAACTGTAGTATCCTGTTAAGAAGGCTGAGTGAGTGAGGAATTAAAGGAAAGATCTCAAAGTTGATGGGGAAAAAAAAAAAAAAGATTATTTATTTCTCTACCCTTTTAATCTTTCCATGTCAGAGCCTACTGTCATGTTCTCCCAAATCCTTTGTTAGTTCTTTTCCATCATGCAGACTCCCTACTTCTACTAGTGCTGTTTTCTTTTTTGTTTGTTCGTTTGGTTGTTTTTTTTCTTTTTTTTTCCCCCATCAATGATTTACTACTATGAAGATCAACAAGACTGGAAGAGGTGAAAAAAATGAATGGAGAAAGAGCACAGGACACTTCAGTTGAGACAAAGAGCAGTCAGTACATACTGCAGGCCTGCCAACATGTGAAAGAAGTGGTGTACTTGGAGATGGCACAGAGGACCCTGCCTCCCCACAGGGGAGAGTGTTTCAGGGTTCTTAGCAGGTGCACATACGTTCCCCTCTCTACTTAATGCAGCTACGGCAGCCCTACTCATCTATGCTTGAAATCTTTCCCACAGATGCTTTGGTTTTTGCTGTTTTGGCAGACTGAGGATTCTTTGGGTGCAGGCAATATCCACCGTTCAGAAAAATGAAGACAGATTGTGTGTTTGTCACAATGATAGATTATAAGAAAGAGCAGAATGATAAGGGATAATGCATTTCAGGGTTTGTCTGACTCTAAAAATATAGTCAGACTGTCTGAAATTGCAACAGTTTCTAATATTCATGCTTTTCTTTGTCAATTCTTCTTCTTCTTCTTTTCTTCCTCATCCTCATCCTCTTTCTTCTTTTCAATTTCAAACTAAAAAAAAAATTCTCATCACACAATAAATTAATGCCAAAGGAAGGTTTTAAGATATGTGGTTTGCTATTTTTACCAGGTTTATAAGTGGAAAGAGGTAAAATTCTATTTGTGTGATTCACTTCAAAATGTTTTTATAAGATGTTGCAGGTACAACTTCTGATGCTTTGGGAAGCTTATTTCTTGTAAACTTTCCTTAGTTTTTGGATAATGAACTTGCAAAGCATTTCAAGGCAGAATACTATTTCATTCCACTACATTATTTTGTAGACTTTTGTCTATTTTTGTCTCTATATATCTGTCCACTTTTTAAATAAAAAATCTATTACCATGTGCAACTCTATTTGAATAACCATTTGAAATACATAATTGGACTTTTGGTGTTCCTACTATGTGCCCTTCTTGTAATATGAAACAGAATTATGCAACAGAGAAAAAAAAATGCAGATTTTCATAATAATCATGACTGTGATAGTATGTCAAGGAAGAGAAAGATATCTGAGAGTGAAAAATAGACAAACAACCCAGAAAAGAAAGCCTGTATCTAAGTATTTTTGTGACTGAGGACAGGAAGTGCAGAAAATAAATAAACTAAAAGAAAGAGAAAAATTAATTTTAGATATCCTTCTGGGCTGAGTGCATAATTGAGACATTGTCTGCCTCAATTTTATTTTCTCCCAATCCGCATAGCAATGTTAACTTCATATCAGATACTCGTGCTGGCTTAAATATGCAGGTTTCCTCCTGATTTCAAGTAAATGGTCAAACTGACAGGTGTGCAGAGCAGAGTCTTAGGCATCACTTCTTTTAAACCACTAACCCAGTCACTAATGGAAGGGACAATACCTTAATACCTCCTGAAAAAACAACAACAACAAAAGAAACAAAGAAATAAAAAAAAACAAAAAGTAAGAAAAATAAGAAAAAACTACTTCTAGATTCTAAGGAAAAGAATTTGCATAATGTTTTTTCTATGAATTTGACTGACCTTTCTCACAAGAAGGCATTGTTGCCTCAACATTGATAATCCTTTACATATATATATACATATATATTCAACAAAACATAGACCACTCTGGAGTTTAGTGTCTAGAAATTCCACATAAGTTTAATCAAGACTGCATTGAAAATGAGCTAGAAAAAGCAGTTAGAGCTTTAGAATTTGTATCTCTTTTGATACCTTTCACTCCAAATGGTAGCCAAACATTATAACTCATTTTCTCTTCAGCCTCCTGAGGCAGGGAAGGGTACTCCTGTGAGGAAAATGCAGGAGAGAAACTTTTTCCACAGTTCTTCATTAGTGTAAGAACCTCAAGGCATTGCTGCTGTCCCCAGGCATTAATGGAACAGTGCATTATGGTCAATTAATCCATCTGTTGTTGATAGTTTATGTTTTACTATCAGCCTGCTCCCATGTTGTGAGGTTGACTCTGCAGCAGATACACCTTCTTTTTTGACAGTTTTCTTAAAGATTCATGTTCAGGGTGTCCTGGGCTTAAATGGCAGCAAATATATTGTGTGAGCTCCTTATTTTTACTTCCGAATTCTCAATGTACTCTCTAGCTCTCCCTGTGGATGGTATTTGCAGGTTTTATTGTTACAGCTCTGTGCTTCTTTGATAGAACAAACAAGTTCACCTATCATTTTAATTGCAAGTTCATCCTGTAAATTGTTGTTCATTCTGGATGGGGAGCCACAAGTCAGAAAGAAGGGCAATAGTTTTGGATTTGATAAGACTGAAGCATAAACTGAGGGCAATCTGTTTTAAGCAGGGGAGGTGGAAGCTGCAAGGTAAAGAAACCATTTTTCTGTAATCAGTAATTAGACTGTTTTGTTTCATAGCTAGTCTCCTGTTTGTGAGACACTAAGTGGAAGCTGAGATGTTATTTCTGTCTTTTTGTAAACCTTATTCATAGTTAGCACAATGCAAATATGTCCTAGGCAAACCCCTAGCCAAACTGTAGCAATGGCAATGTGTTTTCTGGTGCTCTTGAAAAGCACCAGAAGCATGCTTGAAAAAAGCATAAGAAGACAGTTATATGTTTGTTTTTCTGATTGAATTTTGCCACATCACATGCTAATCTTTTGAAAGTGCTTTTTGCTGTGTTAAATCATAATGTACCTTACAATGACTAAACTGTACTACATCCCAGAAAGGCAGCTGCAACCCTACAGCTCTGTTTTAAAGGGCATTCAACATCCCCTACGTTATCACAGTTGATTACAGGAAATCTCACCAGTTTGAATTCAGTCTTTAATGTGAAATTTGAAATTCTGATTTGGAAGAAGAACCTTTGAGGAAGATGATCTGTAAACTCAGTGCCAAGAGTTTCACTGCATATAAAATGACTCCCTTCTAGGGAGCGTTTCATTTAAAGCGTTTCATTTAAAGAAAAAAAGATTAATCTGAGCAAGAGTTTATAGTGAAGAGTGTGATGTCATTCTGGGCAATTTTCAGAAGCTTTATTTGTCAAGATTGTATTTATCTGGGAAAGAAAATGTGGTAGCAGTCAATGTAAAATTATTTTGGAGAAACTAAAATATAGCAGAGAAACAGATGAATTAAAGATGTGTAACTTTGGAAGAGAAACTAAAGCAAGAGAATGTCTTCATCTGTTAACTAATTGTTAAAGAAAGGCTAAATAAAATCATTCAGTTTGTGCTTATGAAAAGACAGAAGTCACAAATCCCACAATGTCAGCTGAATAAAATGAATAAAATACCCTGAAATATCGATCTAGGCAAAGTATACAGGCAGGAAAAAAAAAAAAAAAAAAAAAAGCCACAGAGAAGACTAATCAAAAGTAACCAGTTTAGAAATGATAATGAGTACTAATGAGATTGAGGAAAAACTGGCATGGAAATTAATTTGGATCAGGACCATAATGCTCCAAGATCAAAATATCACTCAGTAATACAAGACTGAGAAAAATATCAGAGAAAAAAAAATTGAGGAACTGCAGAAACACATCAAAGACTGGGCAAGAAATGTTGACAGGTGAAAAAACATGTAGAAAAAAAAATAAACAAACATAAAACAGTAGTAATGTGTAATTAAAAAAAAAAAAAGTGTCAAGGGAGCTCTAGAGGCTAAGCTTGAGCTGCTTTATCGGAATGACTCTCCAGGCGATACTGTAGATGGTTTGTGCTAAGAATAATGGGAGAAGCTGAGTATATTGTAGCAACTGAAATTTGAAATGTAACTTTTGGCTTCAGCATCTCTCAATAGGTAAAAGTGCCAGGCTAATTTTCAACATCTCTGTGCTTTGTATTCTTTGCTTCTTATTCTCCCATACATTTGTAGCTTATACACATCCTGTTCTCAGTGTGATTTCAAAGGCAGGTAAAGGCCTACAAATAAGAGTAACATCAGAGTAACACAGGAGTATACTCAGTCATTACCTCAAAGCAAAACAAAACAAAACAAAACAAAAAATATTTTGTAGCTGTTGTATGGATTTTCACAAGACTTTGTCAGGAACTGCTTTACTGGGCAGTGCTTGTCTATATTTATATACCCGATGGAGAAAACCTCATGAAAGAGCCAAATGACCCAGATAAGCATCTGATTTTTTAGCCTCTTTACATCAATTTTTTTGGATGATTACATCATTTTTCTGATGTAGGGCAAGTTATGCTACCAACTGCTATACTCTTCATAAGCTAGCTCCAGATTTAAGTATCTTTGTAGGGAAAACAGCTACATGTGTGTACGAGAGTGTGGGGATCGAGGAGACTCCTGATGCATTTAGTTTCATTGTGTTGTGCCATCTCCATGAAACCACATAAGTGGGCTCTTGGTAATACAGAGTATGGGAGCTACTGTGACTCTTCATATTCCAATATCTGTAGGCAGTATTTCTCACTAAAAACGATTTGCTGTCTTCAAAAGAGAACATGCAAGCTTCTTGATGTCTTCAGTAATCTTAAAACAGTCCATGAAACCTTAGGCAAAGATCTGGTAGGTGTTTGGTCTGAACACTGCTAGTCAGAGACATGCAGATGTGCAGGAAACCAAGGAATTGCATGCTCCAGCACATGAAGGCTGGCTGCTTTCATCTCACATGGCAGCCTTAATGAATTCTAGCAGCTTCTGGCTGTGTAAGACAGCAGAGCCAGCAACACCACAAGTATAAACAATTCAAGGAGATATTAGCCAGTTGCAGTACAGGTCCCATGTGTCTTTAGGCATGGAGTAACTGAATGCCAAGTATTGCCACTTTGTCACCAGACAGGCGCAGAATAATTCAAAGATTAATCTTAAACATAGGGAAATGTATACAACTCAGCATAAGAAAAACAGAAATAATATGTCCTGCTAATTAATGCAAACCTCTCAAAGGCTCCATGATTTGAAATAAACAACAACAACAACAAAAGAATGATTACATGGCTGGTATTGGCTGTTTTAATCTGATCTGAGATAATTCGTGGACAACAACAACAACAAAAAATAAAGCAATATTTATCAGAAAAAAAAAATCGTTCAGGTCAAGTTATGTAAATGATTTTTCACTGGCCTTTTAAATGCTCTAAAAAATGCATTATACCTGAGTTCTGTGTTGTTCTAAATTTGACTGTGCTTGGAGAAGGCTGGAGAAATGATCAGACAGAAGAGACTGAAAAGGAAGTTTGCATAAATGAACTCATTTACGTACCAGCACATTCCGTGAAATAGCCCTAATGCACGTGACCAGTAGAATATATCGGTTTTGGCAGTCCTTTCTCTGGAGAATGTTCTTTGACACTTTGAACATTTAGCATCAGAAGTAGCTATCTATAGCTTGTCAGTACCATACAAGCGGTGTTGTTTAAGGCTTAACTTTGTGATATATAAGTTAACATCTAAACTAATTTATGGTAATTGACCCTGATGAGCATACAAAAAGTTGTGACATTAATAATATTTAGATATTCTATCTGCCAACCACAATCTGTTCATTATTTGAGAAGCCAGTATTTTCCAAGATACATTATTTTTAAACTGGCATGAAAACTGTCAAAGAAGATAAACTATCTTTAAATCAGAAAATAGCTTCTTCCCTGCTGTCTTATCAAACAACACCATATAGTCTAGAAATGTATGCTTGCTGAATTGCTAATGGGGAGATTTTTATGTATAGGACTAGAAGTTATGACACTTGATTTGGGTAAACATGTTTTAAACAAAATCTTTGGCTCCTAAGAATAAAACAAAGCATATGGGAATAGAATATTTAGTATTAGTTTGTGCCAGATGAATGGGAAGATAGGGGAGAAAAATAACTGAGATTTAGGTGTGCTGTGGCCCCATAAATAAAATAAAATAATAAAATAAAATAATATAAAATAAAATAAAATAAAATAATAAAGTAAAATAATAAAATAAAAAAGTAAAATAATAAAATAATAAACTAAACTAAACTAAACTAAACTAAACTAAAATAAAATAATAAAAAAATCAAAAGCA
The DNA here is from genome assembly GCF_009769625.2 of Cygnus olor. Lineage (NCBI taxonomy): Eukaryota > Metazoa > Chordata > Aves > Anseriformes > Anatidae > Cygnus > Cygnus olor. The sequence continues at coordinate 58,225,320 of NC_049198.1, forward strand.
CTGAAGTTTGAAGAATAAACAAAAGACAGAAAGATGTAACTTCTTGGTTAACTGAAGTATCATCAGTGTCATCAGAAATTTAACACAGAATTTAAAGCCTAGCTATGAATATCATCAAGGTATCTTACAGGGTAACCAAACATTGCAGAAAGTTTAGTCAATGTGTCAGTAGAGTTGAACTTCAGATTATATTGGTACTGACAGTTGACTGGGACACTGGATACTGGGACACAGTAGCATGGACTTCATAGTTAAATGGCCTGATGCGGAACACTGATGTCTGAGCAGAGTGCTGCAGGATCCTGAATATGGTCTGCAGAGACAACTGGAGGTGGTCACTGTATGGGTGCAATAGACTCAAAGGCTGAAGACTGGAGACCAGGGACCATCGTCTGGTCCTGGAACAACCAGGTGGCAAAGCATTGCTCTCCCCTTTAAATAATAATAATAATAAATAATAATAATAAAAATAGAAAAAATCAATATCTCCTCTTCAGAACCTTGTGGCTGTGTTGTAAAGGCCTTTTAAGAACAATCCCTGGCATGACCTAGTCCCCAAACTCCATCCAGGAACTGTCTGATAACATGATGAAAGCTCTGTGGAGTATGCTGAGAGTTAAACGTGAATTAACATGAGTCAGTACTTGTGAGACCCTGGCCCTGTTTAATTTACTAGTCTGGACGTTACCAAAGGAAGTCTGAGTACCCTGCAGGTTTGAGCTCTAACTCATGGATTCTACTCCCGTCCGTGTTAAAAAGTAATATAGTTTTGTGAAAAACTGTATAAAATCAGAATTCCTCTTTTGGATGCTGCTTAGTAAAAGAGAATTGATTTCCTTGAGATTCTGTCTGCAATGCTGGCTAATGTCTCATACTTTGTATTTTATTTTTTCATGTTCAAATTGAACCAGGTTTGCTCAGCAGTCTTGATCCTTTAGTGCAGTCCTAGAAATACATGCTTACAGCCTATCAGGACACAAGCTTGGTGAGTGCTGTTCATTGTCTCTCAGCCATGGTGTCCTCTTATAGGTCCCCCACTCTAAAGACTGAAATCAACAGGATCCTAGGGAGCCTTCGGAGCACACTTGTTCTGCAGAAATGAGCTAGCCAGGACACACACACAGCCTGAAGATAGAACTGGGGTCTCTAGTCTCTTCTCTGTGGGCTAGAGAATTAATCCTAGTAAGGTCCTAGATCTGTAAAAGAAATCATATAACAATGATTCAGAGTGCTTGTACTACTAGTTCCTATGTCTCTAAATGAATAAATAATAATAATAATTATAAGACACATATACAAAAAAAAACCACTGTCCATGTTATTTTAGGTACTCCATTGATTTTTTTTGTTTGTTTATTTGGAAATAAACAATATATAAATAATTATTGGGTTTGTAACCTGGGATAAACACTCAAGATTTTGTGTTTTATCAGACATGAATTTGGGCTAGGATATGACACCGAATTCTCAGGAAAGTACAGAGAAATGTAAATATTTTAAACAAGGTATCTTTAAGGAATCTGGTGTTACCTGATGAAATTGTAAAGAAGGTAAATTATCCCATAAGTGCTTTTTAATAGGAGTATGGCATAAAGGAACATATTATATTTTCCTGTGTTTGTTCACATTCTGATATCTAATGCATGATACCTGAATAATGCCTGAATTTGTGGTCTAGAATATATGTATTGCAGCTAATTTGGAACTTAATGAATTGTTTTAATGCCTAAAATTAAAATGAAAATTTCTCTAGCACAAGAATATATTTTTCATTCCATTGCAATTTTCTGTTCAAAGAATGTTCTCTTGCTTACCATAAAAAAACCTCATACCCTGCAAATCTGCATTATTTAGTACTCTCCATCTCTCAATGCATTATTTAACTTTCAACAACATACCTGAGGATATAATCCAACAGAACTGTAGCAAAGCAAACCCCTCCTCTTCAGCCTAAAATTCTAAATAGAGTATACTCATTATTTGTGGTACTTATTTTCAGAACAATGAGCTGTGAAGAGTGGCTTCAGGTATTGAACTGACTTTATTGCTCTAAGCTTAAAACAAAGCAAAAAGAGGGAATAATAATACTTCAGCTTTCATTCAGGAATATACCATTCATGTGCATTCCTCCTGTAGATGACAATTAATGTGGAAGTTTAAGAATATGCCTACATATCTGTTTCAACCTGATGCAATTTGAAAATCAGTATAAAATCAAAATCTTAAAAATCTCATTTTCTACTAAATAAAACATAGCCATTTATTCCTTTTTATTCCTTTTGATAATTGGAAACTACAGCTACAGCAAAAAAAAAATAAATGCAACTCTAAAATGTGTGTTAAATGGAATAATCATACATAACAAATATGCTTAAAAAAACATGTTTAGGTCAATGAAAACAGTATACTTTCTACACACAAATTTTGTTTAGAGTATGAGATAGTTTATGCAGATATCCAAAACATATGTACATACAAGTTTATTTTTTTCAAAAATCTGGTCCCTTTAAATGGGTTGTTAAGTCAATTGTGAACTTGGAAAAAAAAAAAAAAAGAAAAGAAAAGACTTAAAAGGTTATTTGAATCTAAATCAGTAAATAACTCCCACACTTGAAGTTACATTATTGATTTTCAACTATGTAAAGCACATAAAGCAATAAGTACTTATTTCCCTGTAGGATGAATAACCCAATTATCTCACAAACTACTGTTTCAGTTTAGCCACTAAAATAAGTATTTGCTGAAAGTAACTTTGCTCATTTCTTTCAGAACATTACTTGAAAGGCATAAATTACCCAGAGACAGAACAATATGATTATTACTCAAATTCATGCTTTCCAGATCATACTCATATTAATATTTTTAGATACATGTATACACTTTTTCTCTTCTTTTTCAAGATCTAAGAGTAGATTGAGGAGGGACTTACAGTACTTTCTTCCCACTTTCTGTACTTGAATATTTCCTCTCATTTACCTGCTAATAACATGCTTTAATTTATTCACGGAAGAAATCCCTAAATTTTCACTTAATACAAGTTCATAGTAAGTAGTGTTCCACTTGCAAAGACCTCAGATTTTAAAGGCAGATAAGCTATTTTTGTGTTTCTGCTGAGATTGAAACCAATGGTGCAATGAAAAGCTCTAAAATTCCTACTGATGAATGAGAAATCAAAAGCACATTAGACTTTTGTGCACGTGCAGAAATCATTTGCGTGTATCAAACTAAAGCAAACCAAACACCATTATTACTCCTCCCTAATACTGATATATTATTATATTTTCTAAATGTAAGTCATGGGATTAAACAACTGAAGACAGAGGTGTTGATTTCAATGTCAGCTCTACTCTCTGAGAATAGAAAATAAAGATAACTCCCTCTGCATGACTAATCATTACATTGTGTACTGAAGGTTTTTCATAATTGCTGGTAGTTTGTAATAGTAGAAATGTTTCACTGAATGGTGAAAAACGTCAGCATTAAAATCTCTCATACTTGTCTGGATGCAATCATTTAGTCCCAAAGGCCATTAAGACTTCTGTTTCCCCATCTGTGTCCATAGGATCCAGGATCTGGGGAGTTCATTCACATGTATTTTTCTATGCATGTATCTGAATGTGTACATATCTATTCACATTATCTTTATGACTCCAAAAAATACATGGGTGGGAACCCATTCTTGCTACCTTTGTTTGCCTTCCTTGTCTCACTTACTGTGTAGTAATGGACCTGACATTTTGCACTGGTAAAGTAGATGAAAATCCAGATGAATTGTTATGTTAGTAATTATCATGAAATTATATAAGACAGACAAGGCTGACAGAGAAAAAAAGTCTTTTATTGAAGAAAGCAGTATTAGAAAAAAATACAGACTTTCAGGTGCACAAGCCCTTTTCTAGTCTGAAACAGAACAATTCAAATTATTTCTGCCACAGTTTAATGCTTCTGTTTTTTGGAAGATGGTGAACTGCTCTATAGCTAATGTTATAATGCATAACCCCTGAGATCATGGTGGTTTTTTTGTGTGTTTTTTGTTTGTTTCTTTGTTTCTGCAAAACAGAGTTTATATTTTCTTTGGATTAGTTAATAAGTGACGTCAATTTCCACTGAATAATCAGTGTTCATTCAACAGGTCTTTAACTATTGTCATGCATTAGCAGATTTTTTGCTAGCAAAGTGAAGAGAGAACACCAGTCATTTTATAGTGACAGTATGCAAAACAATCTAAGCTAGACTATTTTCTGTGTTATTTTTTATTAGATATTTGTATTATGGCAGCAATTACCTGCTCATGTCAGAACCGCTGTCTTGCTGAGCCAGATACCAGTCAAACAGGAATGCCCTGCTCTGCTGAGCTTAAAAGTCTAGCAGTAACTAGATATTCTGAAATAATATTGGGTCATACTGAGTTCAGGCTTCCGTAATGATATGAGAATGGCTCTCTTCCTCTGTCAGCATCTTCCCCGCTTCTAGGAGCCTGGAAGTGAAAACAGACCCCACTAAAGTCAAAACATTGTTTAGCTGATTACTCAATTTCATTCTAATTTATTTATTGAACTGTATATGTTGCAGAGAAATGATGCTGCATACGGTTTTCCTATCAGGTTTGTGTCACTTTGCCACACAAATGAAACATCTGTTGGTACCAGAACAGCTGATTGCTATAACACCACTGTGCAGGCTCTGTCACTGGATTTAGCACAGCACTACAGGTCACTGAAATGCACAGAGTGGCATCATTTCTCATTAGTTTTATTTATGTAATTAATTATTCTTATAACATTTTCAGAAACTCCATAAATTAGTTATCATGTAAGAGGTTTACTCACTGTTGTCATCTTGTTTCTCATGCCCAGCTGCCTGGGAAAAGGTGAATGAAATGAGTAAGTGCTCTTTTTGTTTGAAATGATGAAGGTTACCTTCTGTTGTAGGGTGTTACCACTTTTACTTCTTTCAGAGTACTTAAAATGTATGTATGAAGTTAATAAACAAAATTATGACAGAATCATGGTGATTAAATTAGCAAGGATTAGCAGACACAGGGAGTCATTTTTTTACTTTAGCAAAAGTATGACCAACTATGTGTTCCAGGCATGTCCTTTTGTCTACTAATAGAGATCCCAAAGCTCTAGCAATATTGCCAAAGAGTTGTAAAGACCTCACCAGTATACTGGCTATTTACTGCAAATGAGTACTCGGGCTGTAGGGAAATATCCACTCATTATGTTAGATCCATCAAAGTGCAAACTTGCATTCCACTGAGATCTACTCTTCTGGATAACAGCTCAGTCAATATCTTCTCTGCTAAGCCTCCTCACATCTTCAAGGTAATGTTTTGCCGTAGGCAATGTGACTATAAAAAAAAGGATTTTGAAAAAGCTAATTAGAACAAAACAGTTCCAGTTTACTTTTGAAAGTTCACAATGCCAAGAAAAGTTATATTTTAATTAAAAAAGGCAGATTAAGGTTTTTTGAACTGTAGCAGCTTTTTGTGTGCTTGGACACTTCATGGATTTCCATGCATTCACTCTGTGAAACAAAGCACAAAGGTCTTAAAAGCACAGTGTGCAAGTAGAAAATTTGAAAGGACAGAAGATGTTTCAAAGAGAGCCAGAACAGCTTGCCCACCGTCTCAGGAGGGAAACTGACTAAACCTGCGACCTGTATTTTTTGGAATTTTATTTCCAATGGTAAAGAGGATTTAAAAGAGAAAAACTATATATCCACCTATTTGAGCTGAAAGAAAAGTACCATACAGTTGTACATTTTGTTTCTACTATAATAGTTTTCAGATGAAGAATCCAGACTGGGGTCCCTTGTAGGTGTTGGACAAATGTATTACTACAACAAACCTTGATGCTATGGCAAACATACTATTTTAGTAACAGACATGACAACATTATGAACAAAATACAAGCAGGGAGGACAAACAAAACAATCATTTTTTTATGGGCACAGTTTGCAAATAAAACTTTCATTTCATTTAATTCTGTTTTTATTAGTAGCAATATTGATTGATCTAAAAAAATGATAGGTGAAAAGAAGAGCAACTGGGCCTAGTCAAACTAAGGGTCAATCTAGCACAGTATCCTGTCTCTGAGAGTAGCTGTCACCAACATATACAGAAGAGACAAAGAAATACTTTCCCAGAATATTCTCCTAGTCTTCAGAAATTCAACTTAGAAACTTTGTGAATCAGAAGTGGTGTCATGGTCATAGAATCCTAGAATCACAGAATGCTAGAATTGTAGAGTTACAGAATGACTTGGGTTGGAAGGGACCTTAAAGACACCTTAGTTTCAATACCCCTGACGTAGGCAGGGATGCCACCCACTAGATAAGGTTGGCCAAGGCCCCATCCATCCTGACTGTGAACACCTCCAGGGATGGGGCATCCTCAGCTTCTCTGGCCAACATGTTCCAGTGCCTCATCACCCTCTGAGTGAAGAATTTCTTCCTAACATCTAATCTATATCTCCCCTCTTTTAGTTTAAAACCATTCCTCCTTGTCTTGTCATCATCTCACTAAAGATCTTTCTTATAATCCCCCTTCAATTACTGAAAGGTGACAATGAGGTCTCCCTGGAGCCTTCTCTTCTTCAGGCTGAACATCCCCAGCTCTCTCAGCCTTTCTTCTTAGAAGAGGTGCTCCAACCCCTTGATCGCCTTGTGGCCCTCCGCTGGCCCTGCTCAAACAGCTCCTCATCTTTCTTGTGCTGGGGGCCCCAGACCTGGACACAGCACTTCAGGGGGTCCTCACAAGGGCAGAGCAGAGGGGCACAGTCACCTCCCTCCACCTACTGGCCACCCCTCTGTTGATACAGCCTAAGATGCAGTTGGCCTTCTAGGCTGCAAGCACTCGTTGCTGGCTCATGTCAAGATTTTTGTCCACCAGAACCCCTAGTCCTTCTCTGCAGGGCTGCTCTCAGTGAGTTCTTTTCCCAGTCTGTGCTCCAATGCTGTTTATAGTCTTTGCTGGATGTCTCCTCCACAGCTTTGTCAGGTTGCTTTTTGGACACATTAGCTTTTAGCATCCAAACAATCATGCAGTAAGGGGTTACACACATGCATATTTATCCTGCATGGTGAATAGAGCTGGTGTTTCAAAGGGCTTTGAAAGAGGGTAGGGTCAAGTTTTGGGCAGGTGTGAAGCAGTCTAATGGTTGCTAAAAACTGACCACTATCTGTAAAAACAAGGACAGTTTCCAGGGTCAGTCACCACCTCCTTCTATTAGGAGGTAGTAACAAAGTGTGTGTTTCCATTGACTGACTGCAACACTTTGCAAATTTCCATATTCTTCCAATGGGGTTCAACTCAATGTTTATGTGTTGCTTCTGTGAGTACATGGTAATGGCGCAAAATGATGGGGAGGAGTAGGAAGAACACTCCAGTTTCAGTGACTGTCCCTGGTGTTATCTTGGCTGTAATGCACGTACTCTGGGGTTTGTAATTTCAATTTTAGCTGTGGCTGACTCAGCCATGTTGTAACCTTGCAACTCTTATGCTGAAAGAATCAGTGCAAAAGCTTGTCAGAGGGCAAATTCTCTTCCCTGCTTTCTCCTTCCTTTACCTTGTTGCTTTTGTTGTTGTTGAAAAATTTCTTCTAAGCATCAAGGGCAAAAGGGTAATCTGACCTCCTAGGGTCAGGTTCCTTTCCATTTACTGTCTTCATCAAGCTAGAGTCATATGACAATTTTTTCCACAGCTCTTCTTTAAGCATGTGGAATGTTTAAAACAGCTGCACGATGACTTAGTGCTACTAAAATTGACAGTCAGACAGGGTTAAAAGATAGTAAAATGGAGATCTTTTCTGACAGCTGTAGAAACCACCAGTGCTCTCCTTTTGTTCAGCTTTACAGCACTATCCATTATTGTCAACACCATTGTCATAGCTGGGATGTGACAATCTTATTTGTCCTAAAGGACTTAATTTGTGGTATAAAACATTCCTAGTAAGCTTAGTGCACATTTAGTTCATCTCTGAGGGGATGGGAGACAGCCAGCTTTATACTGTAAGGTGCTTTCCACATACGGTAGGAATTGAAAGTGCTCAGCACAGCATAAGATCAAGGTCAGGGAATGCAAGCAAACTCATTAAAGCATTTATGGGGGGTCTGGATAGGTTAGGTGCCCTTGCTGACCTCTGCACTATTTCTTTCATTCTTCTGCAGATAAATAAATAAAAAGGCTGCCTTGGAACCATACATTGGTGTACGTTTTGAAGTGTGAGTGTTATTATTAGTATAATTATAGCATACCTTCATACCTTTGTTATTATATTTTGTATGCTTCTTTGTGTTATTTGGAAAGCACACATATTTATTGCTTTTGAAAATATATCTGTAGAAGTTATATACTAGCTTTTACTTCCTGAACCCAATGACACCTCCACTCTTGATATCTCATCATTCATGTTAAATATATACAGCAGACATTACTTTTATCAATTTTTTTCTTGAATAAAATCATATGCTAGCAGAGGGAAAGTTTTTTTGTTTTTTTTTTTTTTAATTTTGTCTTCTTTCACTTAATTTTAACTTCATTATTAAGATGAATTGTAATGATGTTTAAAACCCTAGAGGCGAACTGGTTTCATTTGATTTCTTCTGGTAGATGAGAAAAAAACTGTTAGCAGTTGCAATCTTCTGTGAAATGTATCCCATACTCCTGAGCTTACATTTTTAATGTGCCTTTCAAACTAAAATTGATTTCTTTCTTTCTTTTAAAATAAAAAAACCTGCATATTTTATGAGAAAATGAATACCTTTGATATTTTTTTTAGAATTGTTTGATAAGCATTCACAGCAAGTATGATGACAAGAACAGTTACCTTTATAACTATTCATAAAAATCTACATTCTTTCACACATAATTTTATATCTTTAAAAATGTTTCATCAAGCTGGAATGCACAAATGTTTGTGTAAAAACTGTCAGAGGTAATTATTGTTTAAAATAATGTATTTCTGACTTTCTGTCTGCTTTACATAGTGCAAACTACCAATTCTAGGGTAATCAAACTACAAGCACTTGTACCTTGTGGACAAAGGTAAATATAAAACAAATCACTTACAGATGATGGGGAAAAACAGAATTATCCTACTTTTTATCAGTAAGTGGTAAAAATATTTTATGGTTACCTGAAATATTATTGCTGGGTATAATGTCCTATCTGAAACTCTGCATGAATATATAAACAATGAGACTTGTGTCTGTGCATGGTGATTTGACATAGTCACATAATTGTATGTATTTTGCTGTGAGGAAGGTTATGAGTTGATCCTTTTTCATCTGTATTAAACTCAGACGTGAAATTTGAGCATCCCCTCCTCCCTCCTTTCCTGGTTAAAATCCTAGGTCTCACCTTGCTGGTCTAATTATTAGCAAATTGCTCTTGCTAGATCAATGGGCATGCTTTCAACTCTAATAAAAATGGGAAAAAATGTTCAAAGCAAAGGTATTTTTAGTTCTACAGTCAGATTGATTTTTCTTTTTTTTTTTCTTTTTTCTTTTTTTTTGTAACACCAAACTTTTCTTTCTTTACTTGCCAATTCAAATTCCAGATTTTAAACAAGCTTAAAACAAAACAAAATAAAACAACAATAAAAAACCTTAGCCTCATTTGCTGTAAGTCTTGTGTGATGTAATTTCTCCTTGAAACACCTCTTTGATTTGTCTGTTCCAAATATAATCAAGGAAACCTCTCTCATGTTTTTGGTGTTAGTTGTGATTTCCAAAATCTTTTTCCTCTGTGAATATTTTCTCGGTCTGACAGTGAATTATAGTATCCTTGATGCAGAGCCCAAAGCAGTCTTCTTTCAGGCCTCCTACAGTGTTTTTCTTGTTAAAGTCTTATGAAAAGTAAAAGAAAAATAATTCCTACAAAGACACATTCTGATTAGAGGTGGTCAAAAATTAAAATACAGTTTTGCAGGTAAAAAGCCTACAATCCGCCCCCCCACCCCCCTCCCCTCCCCTCCCCCCACATCTTCCTCTAGAGATTTCAGGATACTATCTCCACAAATGTTTTTTATTCTTGCCATTGCTTCATTTATATGTTTACTGCTAAAATGATATTTCTGTGACTCTTCATCAATGACATTATGAGCTTGCTTCAGCTTTAATTTGAGTTGCTAAATGTAGCTTGTTGCCTTAGTTCACAGTGAGCAAAGAAAGCCCAGGCATAATAACAACAGTGACCAGCTAAAGTCACTGATAACATCAGGGATGCCAGTTCTATGGAAACACAGAGTTCAGACTGGAAGCTTCAAACCTAGCCCAGAACAGCTATTTTGAGCAATTCTATATACCTTGGCAGTAATGACTCAGCCTCTAGAACATAGTTTGTTTTTTTTTACTGCTTTTTCTGGGTCTGTTGAAGTGGCTGACATTATATCAGCTTTTCAAAAGAGTATGCAGAGAAAACCTGAATAAACATGCAATTATAAATGTGTGCCTACTTGGGAGCCTCCTTGTTACAATTCATCATGTTATTCTTACCGGTGCCAGCTGTAAACATGGCTTCATTCTTCCTTGCTCTATAAACCTTGTTTTTGGTATGTCAACCAAGTTGACTTTCAGCAGTAAGAAATACGTACCGATTCTTTTGTTGTTCTTGAAGATATATATAAATAACAAAGGAAATCCAGATTCATACCACACCTGTATAGGTGTACAGGTGTATTGCTGTCCTTCTTTTGCTGAGATACTTTTTTGGCTAACAGAGATATGTATTTTTCTCTGTCCCTGAAGAACAGATTTTTGACTTAATTGAAATATTTAGAATTCCCATTTCTGAAATGAGCTTCTGAATTGGATAACACTGTAATTAAAACTGCCATTGTTATGAGACCTTTGTCGTGAACTGGTCTCTTGACTGAATAGGAAAATGAAAGTAACTGAGTTGTTAATTTGGAATAATACTACTTTACTCTTACTTTATTCTTAGAGAGAACATTCTTCAGAAATTAGCCACAGCTACTGGGAATCTAATAGCTATTGGACAGTAAGCACCATAGAATCACAGAGTCACAGAATGGCTGAGGTTGGAAGGGACCTCTGAAGATCATCTAGTCCAACCCCCCTGCCAAGCAGGATCACCTAGAGCATGTTGCACAGGATGGCATCCAGGTGGGTTTTGAATATCTCCAGGGAAGGAGACTCCACAACCTCTCAGGACAACCTGTCCCATTGCTCTGTCACCCTCACAGTAAAGTGCCCCCTCATATTTAGCCAGAACCTCCTGTGCTTCACTTTGTGCCCCTTGCCTCTTGTACTGTCAGAGTGCACCACTTAAAAGAGTCTGGTCCCATCCTCTTGACACACTCCCTTAAGATATTTGTACACATTAATAAGATCCACTCTCAGTCGTCTCTTCTCCAAGTTAAACAGGCCCAGCTCTCTCAGCCTCTCCTCATATAAAAGATGCTCCAGTCCCCTAATCATCTTTGTAGCCCTCCACTGGACTCACTCCAGGAGCTCCACATCCCTCTTGTACTAGGGAGCCCAGAACTGGACACAATACTCCAGGTGTGGTGTCTCCAAGGCTGAGTAGAGGAGGAGGATCACCTCCCTTTACCTGCTGGCAACACTCTTCTGAAAACAGCCCAGGATACTGTTGGCCTTCTTGGCCACAAGATCACATCGCTGACTCATGGTCAGCCTGCTGTCCACCAGGACTCAGAGGTTCTTCTCCACAGGGCTCCTTCCTAGCGGGTCAGCTCCAATCTGTACTGGTGCATGGGGTTATTCCTCTCTAGGTACAGGACCCTGCACTGCCTTTGTTCAACTTCATGAGGTTTCTCACTGTACAATGCTCTGCCCTGTTCAGGTCCTTCTGAATGGCAGCACATTCAGGTACTTCATGGTTGTCTACAGTTTCACAAATAAAAAATATCATGATCCCACAAATCAAATCATTTTATTCTAAGCTCTACTATTGTTCAGAGAAATTGTACCAGATTTATTTTTAATCCATGTTACTAAAGGCATAAAAAGGAAGGAGAACTCTGTTAATTTGTTTGTGAACAGAGAAAAGAATGGCAACTAATACTGTGTTTCAAGTGGGAAGACATAATGTCACCTCTCAGCTCTTACACTCACCTGGGCCTCTGGACTGTGCTTTGACCCTGTGAAACAATCCCTTTTTCCATGTCCCCATTCTATGTGAAGGAAAGTAGGACACAGCAGCCAAAAAGAAGCTGTTGTGTGCCTTGGCAAGCTGAACACCCTGGGGAACATACTCTGGACTGTTCACTTCCATGCTCTGCAGTGTGGCCAGGGGAGTTTTGCCTGCTTAAATTATCATTTAGAGTAGATGAGTAGAAGATCTACTGTGGAAAGTACATATGTTTCTTACATGACTTCTGTTTCATCAGCAGCATGGTTACCAAATGCTAATTAGTTTTCTTTCTCTCCTCCAACATAAACTTCAGAATTACCACCTTAATGAAAAATTCTAACTGTCTGGGAGAATGCATAGACTGGACAAATCTATTCCTCAATGCAAGGATTCTGTTCAAGGGTCTTCTCTATGGTCACTTTACATCTGTGAAACAACTTTGTGACAAAGGATTCTCCATCAAGACATAGTCTTAAGCTCTACATCACCACCTATGGAAAACAAAGAGATCGCCAGTACTGAAGCTGTATAAGACAATAACAGAAGTAAATAATCTTAGGGGAGGGTCATCATATTCAGGCACCTTCTGAACTGAAGATCAATTAATCAAATCAATAGATCAATTAATACAAATTCGATTAGAGTTTTTTAGTGAGTTGGAGTCAGGACTAGTCCTGGAACACCTGAGATTTTTGTGTCCACTGAAACCACACTGGAAGGAGTAATGAAGGTGAGTAAGACAATGGAAAAGAACATTGCTATGCCGTATGTTTGTACTACCAAGTTGGGAGCTAAGTTATTCAAGAGAGACTGATATTACTGCAGATGTTTGTGTTTTTTTTTTTTTTTTTTTTTTTTTTTTTTTTTTTTTGTCATTCATTATTTCATTCTTGCTATGTTTTTCAAGCAGGAGTTGCTTTCTCTTTTTGCCACTGAAATTTTCTCTACAACTTTACTTTGATGCAGATGAGTGTAGAGGATTGAAGAAAATATTGATGGCAGAAACCGTGATTTGGAACTCAATCTGATCTCAATCTCAATCAAAAATCTCAGTTTGCTGGACTATGAACAGGTGTATATTTCATGAATGTCTGTGGCAGTTTACGCTACTACTACCTCCCAGCTGATTGCTACTAACCCTTTGCTATGGGCTCCTGCTCACACAACTGTGACAATAGGCTCATTCTTACTCTATGTGCAATAGATATTACTCTGCAATATCAGCAGAGCTAACAGCTTTGACCCTACTTGATTGATATGACCTGAATCAGATAAAAACTCACAAGAACATCTCTGTTGACAGAACATTTAGGCAGTAACCTTCAGAAGAAAAGAACTGTAAGAAGTAACTGTTCTATAATGTCTTAAATCTCTTCAGCTGGACCTGGAAGAAAATCTTTGTCTGTGGACTTTGCCTTTGAAGAAACTGGAAACCATTTGAATTTAGTATTTTATGTGATTGATATTGTTTGACACAAAGACCTAGTATGACTACTATATGACCATCTCAAGTAAGCAGACTAAGAAGCAATTGAGCAGGAAACAACCCCAGCACTATCTAACCTAACAGATAGTCTTTAACTGCTTAGGTGTTTTGCCAAGGCAGTGTTAAAAAGCTGTGTGCAGCAGGACATGGCCTGCTCTGCCACAAGAAACTGTCAGTCACCAGGATTATAAATACAGCATTTTTCAAAAGCAGAAATTCAGATTTAGACAGCCCATCTTTCTGAAATAGACACTGAAAATTACTCACAAGAGATTCAGTGGTTTCCCCATGGGAATCTCCTGTCACACAATAGGTTAAAAGAAGCTGTTTTCTTAGAAGCCAGTGTTCTTGTTTCAATACACATTCAAACTGCTGTAACAGATTTTTTATTAGAAATCTGCTATGGAAGAAAAGGAAGATTCTTCTACTTTCAAATACAATCATCTGTATCTTTCAAGCCACCATATCATTTCTGAACGATATTTGTCAGGGTCTCAGCCAGAATAAAGGAAACGAAGTGCAAACTTGAGTCATTTTTTGCTCACAATGTTGCATCTCAGACTCAAACAACTCCACTGAAAGTGGCCTAACAAAACCTTTAACTCATACAGAATTACCTATTTAATAACTTTCATCAACACAGTTGCATTAAGATGTTACCAATTTGTTCATTATTAACCTTTAAGCAGCAAATTTCAAAAAAATAGCACAAAATAGAAAATAAGCTAGCAATAAAATAGAAAATTTCAGAAGGGGAGTAACCTTGAGAGACACTACACTTTATTACATAATGGTAGTTGTTAGTAAATTCACATTTTTTTAATCATTTTTTCTTCGTTTATTTATTTTGCTTGTTTCTGGTACAAACTACAAACTTAGATATAATGGTCAGCTGAAAGCAATCAAATTCAATAAAGAGAGAGAGTGAGAGAACTTTCCTAGACTGGTAATAGCTTTTTAGTGAACAGACTTCAACAGTACATGTTCATTTTCATTCAGAACAACTATGTGCACATACCTGGTAATGTACCTAGAGAGGATGTACCAGAAAGAAAAGTTTCACTTATGTAAGGAAAAGAGAGTCACAATTCACAGTTCTTCTTAGCTAGATTACCCAACCTTTCCATTAGTGAGACAGGAATGATACATCTTAGATAATTCAGGGAGTTTTTGGAAGATTAATCAATGAATTTTGCAAAAACATTTTGAAGCTGCAATGTTCAATATGTGCTAAGTGCTTTTATTTTGTGGCCTTTAAATACTCAGTAAAAGACTGCATTGCATTATTGTTTTAGTGCATCCTCTCACATACCTTACCAGACCCTGTTAGGGAGGGAAAAAAAAAAAAAATTGTCAAATATGTGCAAAAGAAAACAGAGAATAAACAAGAAAGACAAAAATAAGGAAGTGGTTGGATGGCATTCTACTCTATGCATGGATCATGTGATTTCATCACATTCCTGCAACAAACCTTTGGACTTAGACAAGTGGTGCATTAAATACTGTCATGGAGATTCTTGCTTTAGTAGCGTACAAATATAAATTCACTAATGAAGAGTAGTGAATTTCAGATATGACTCATTTAGCACATCTGTGCAAGAACACTTTAATTTGTTTAATTGAGACTGTACAGGTGGCTTAGTGTTCAAAAGTTACATTAAGTGAAAAATGGTCCTCATCCGTTTAATATTCCAGACAAAATATTCTTTAAATATATTTCACCAGAGTCAAATCTAAACTGAATCAGAGGCTGAATTCACAGAAGGTGAAACTGATTAGAAGTGAAATAGTTCAGAAGGATACAGGCTAGCAGCAGCTGCTAGTGTTGCTAGTGGGAGATACCTCCCCGACATGCTAGATACAGAGGCAATTGACACCAATGAGCGATCAGTGGTCCCTTTCTCAGTGTTTGGCTATGTTCTCAGCTGCTTGGATTGCTTTGTTATGCCTTGAAGCACTTAGAGGAACAAAACCAATCACCTCAGACTGTACTTCTGTTCCAGCTCAACAGAAAGAGAGGTGAGGAAGTGAGCACAGGCATCACAAATTAAAATGTTTCTTAGGTGGGCAATGACTTGATGTGTAAAAGAAAGGGCATGGCTTTCCAAGGTTTCTAATGGGAAGTAAGAGGTACAGGAGTCTGGAACATATATTGAGGTTTTTGCTTATAGCAAGGGGCTGTTCAGTAGATAAATGGGACTTGGATTTGGAGACCTGGTTTTGGGGAAGGGAAAGGAAGCAGAAGATAGGAGGAGGGGTTGGGAGAATGAAGAAAGTTCACAGGCCCACCTCCTTCTGTGTGTGTGTGTGAAGAAGCATTAAGCCAAGAGCTATTACTGCTCCATATCAAAGGGGATTAATTGTCCAACATTTTTCCTTGTTCTGTCTTTTCCCTTCTTTCCACATATATTGACTGTATTTTGAGAAAGTGTATGTTGCATGCTCTTACAGAAACATCAGAACAACTTTTAATCACATATGTTGTAATGGCTTTTCTTCAGGCTAATAGTTCTCATAACACATCATACCTTAAGAACACCATTTTCTAGTCTTAGACTGCATTCAGTGCAGAGCAAGTCCTTTCATCCCATTTAAATTACCTCCAAACTCCATTTACAATGCTTTAAGCAAAGTAACTTTCAATCTATATCTTTTGATTGGACTTGTCTTGTCTCTGAAGCATACAAATCTCAGTTACATCTTCTAAAGATTATTATCTAAAATTATTTTGGTTAGAGTTAAGACTTCTGCTAACTAAGGAAGAGCCTTTCATCATAATTTTCATTTTTCTTTGCTCTCATTTTATGCTTCCAACATAAATCTTACCTATGCAGAGACAGTCAGCCCAAAATATGCCAACCTACAAACTGGGAAAACTGATGTTTATCAAGGATGTGGAACTCTGGATATTTATATACAATTGTCCCAGATAAATCAAAAGGTCACAAAACTAAAAGCTTTAAAACTTCATGTCTTTCACAACAAGGCTGCAACAAAGGAAGGGGGGGGGGGGGGGGGGGGGGCGGCGGAATGGGGAGGGATGGGGGTGGAAGGGACGTGGGGAAGTAGTCAAACTGAATTCAGGATCTATAGTGTTCTGTCTGGAAATACTGTTTTCCTTTGATAAAGATGTCACATTTTGTCATTTCAAAACTACATTTCTATTACAAATATTCCCCAGGAACAACTTTAAACATCTAATAAACATCAAATCACTTCATCACTGAGTTTATTCCTGGCTATATATTCTCTATGGCACCTTTAGGACAAATTAAAATTTGCCTTTTTTGATAAGCAACTTGGGTGAAATGTGTTATCTTCTCTTTGATGTACTGTAGGTGAAATGTGCATAAAGAAGCATGCAGAAAGCTTGTTTACCCTTCTATTTCTCTGTGGTTCTTCTTATGCTTCTTGCTGAGCTTGTAGCCATTGTAGGCTCTTAAAACCGGAAGTTGCAACAAACTAATGTGTCAGGTTTTCAGTTAAAATAAATGAGTTGGGCTTCTCCCAGAGACAGCAGCTTTACAAATCCAGTTTTATCATCCATTCTTCTGGTATTTTTATCTGACCAAGGATGACTTACCTGTACAGGCTTTTCTTTTTATCTGTTCTTATATTTCAAAGCTTTTTTTTTTTCTGTCTCAGACCTGACACTGACAATCCTTTTGTGTTCCTCTTGGTGCCACCAGAGGCTTAATGGTCCAGCACAGTAGCTGAACCTTTAGAAATTTCTTCTGTGTCTCTGCAGAGTCTGCTTCAGTAGGGGCCAAAGAGCTGTCACATGAAAAGTGAGAGGCCCCTGTGTTTAAAAATTCCTTAGTGTTTTCATTTCTGAAAACAACAGCGGGTAAATGGATTTCTTTCAACCACACTGTTGCCTTACAGCTGTCTTCTCGGGGTTGTGTGGTGGGGTGAGGCTGTGAGAAGAAGCTGGCTAATTCCCTTTACTTACTATGGGTGATTCATTTGATGAAGGGCTTGATAGTTAACAATTTCAAAAAATCAATTATTGGCAAGTCTACTAATGTTAAATACTTAAATGCCTCATATAATAATGTAATTTAAATGCAATTAAACAGTTATTAAATGTCAAATATCAATTAATGATTGAAGGAACATTCACATTTACTAACTGAGTAGAAAACTTGGAACCATTGTGATGACCACAGTGAATATGGAATTCACTACAAATAAAATGTTTGGAGATTTTGAGGTATTTTAAAAGTAATTTTCCATGCAGCTTGCTGAGAGCTAAATTTTCGTATTTTAAAATGAAGCTGTAACTGCTCCTGCAGATATTGCCATGAATAATAGCCTGCTGATTTTAATGGCAAACAGACATGTGCTACTTGCAAAAGTAAAAGCTTTGCAAGTTGTAGGCATTCATCTTCTTGAGAAACATTTATGTTTTTATTTTACATGATTATTTCTTTCTTTCAGCTTCTGTTCCATGGTTCTAACAAATGAAATATGGGATTTCAGTTACTTCTGAGCCTCGTAATTTGATTTATTTTATTTATTTATTTTTATATGGTATTGAGTTGAGATAGGGTTTTGGTTGTATTGGATAAGCCTGGCTTATGTAAGCCTCACTGTTAATGATTCCTTATAATTTTTCATGTATAGTAATTTCATAAATGTTTTATTAGGGAGAGTATAATGTTGCACCTCACAACCTTAAAATTCGTCTTATTGATATTACGAATTTGCATTGTGTGTGAGAGATTATTTATTTATTTATTTATTTTGTAATAATGTATAATTGTCTTCTCAATACTGCGTTTTCCTTGTTTCTTGTCACCCTGCTGACGCTGATGAACTAACACATATGGCAGACGGCTGAGAAATCTAGCAGTGGACCTACACTTCACAGTTTGTGTTATATAAGGACAATACACAATCTAGAAGGAAGTGGTATTTTAATGGTTGTTCAGATGCAAATCCAATGAATCCTAAATTATCAAAGCTTACCTTTAGTTAATTACACAGCAGACACAAGCAAATCCAGGAAATTCCAGAGGCACCCAGAAGATAACTTTTTCTTACAGGTACTAAGGGATCCAATAAGGAAATATGCCCTCTCCAATCTGTTGTATGTAAATACAGATTATCTCATTGGTGAAGTGATGATTGGTGGCCTTGACTGCAATGATCATGAAATTGTTGAGTTTAAAATCCTTGGAGATACGGGAACACCTGTCAGCAGATCTACTACCCTAGATTTTGGGAAAGCAAACTTTAGGCTGTTCAAGGGACTAGTGAAAAAGGACCTGTGGGAATCTGCTTTCAAAAGCAATGGAGTCCATAAATACCAGACACTTTATAAGAGCCATCTTTTAAGGGCACAGGAGCAGGCAATTCCAACATGTCTGAAATCAAGCAAGCAGTGCAGAATGCCAGGTTAGCTGAACAGCAATCTCTTCCTGGAAGTTTGGTGGAAAAAGAAAGTGTGTGGGTTTTGGAAGCGAGGTCGGGCTACACAGGAGGACTAAAAAGTTGCTGCTTACTGTTGCTGTAGGGAGAAAATTTGTATGTTCAAAGCTCTGCTGGAGTTGCAGCTGGCCAGTATTGTGGTGAATAACAAAAAAGGCTTTTTGAAAGTATGTTTGCAGCAAAAGATGGATTAAAGAAAACATTGGTCCACTACTTAATGAGGTTGGTCACCTTGTGAACAAGGATGAAGATAAAGCTTAATGCCTTCTTTGTCTCTCTCTTTAATACCAGTGGTAAAGTTCTTGGGACCAGGTCTTGGGACCTTCAGAGCCTGGGCTAGAGGACAATGACCTGGGGGGGTGATGAGCTCCCTGTTGCTATTAAACATGTATAGGATTTCCTGCTGCAACTGAAAGCCCAGAATTCTACGAGGCCCAATGGAATTCATCCCAGGGTACTGAAAGTGTTGGCCAATGTTATTGTGAGATTTCTCTCAGTTATTTATCAACAGTCTTGGGAATCTGGAAATGTTCCTGTTTAGTGGAAGCTGGCAAAAGTCATTCTAATTTTCAAAAAGGGAAAGAAAAGACCTTGGTAATTATAGGCCTGTCAGTCTCACTTTAGAGGCTGGTGAAATTATGGAGACGATTATTCAGGGAGTTGTTGAAAAATACTTGAAAAACAATGCAGTTATTGATCAAAGCCATCATGCATTCAAGAAGAGAAAGTCATACTTTACTAACATAATGTCCTTTTATTATGAGGTTACTCACCTAGTGGAAGAAAGGAAAGCAGTAGATGTAAAGTAAATATCTTTTTTTTTTTTTTTTTTTTTTTTTTAATAATTTTTATTTTAGCTAAGCTTTTGATATTGTCTCTCACAGTATTCTGGAGAAAATGTCCAGCATTCAGTATTGTATGTATGTATGTATACATTATTTACAACTACGTAATAAAATGCATGAAAAACCCAGCTGGCAGGTCAGGCTCAAAGGGCTATAGCAAAAGGGGTTACATCAGGCTGCAGACCAGTCACTTGTGGTGCTCCCCAGGGATCCATTTGTGGTCAGTTCTCTTCAATGCTTTTATCAATAACCTGGACACAGGAGATGAGTGCACACTAAGTAAGTTTGTGAATGATACTTAATTTGGAGGAGCTTTTGATTCCCTTACAGAGAGATTTTAATAGGTGAGAGCACTGAGCAATCGCCAACCCTATGAAATTTAACAAGAGCAAATGCCAGATTCTTTGCTTCTCAAGTGCAGATTATACCCTCTCAAGGTATAATCCTTGATGAATGAATAGAATGGGGAACAAGTGGCCGGACTGCAACCCTGCAGAGACTGATGTGGAGGTTAACAGTAATCTTAGTAAGAGTCAACAATGTGCCCTGACAGCCAAAAAGGTTAACCGTCTCCTGGAGTGCATTAAACACAGTGTATCTGGTTGTTTGAGGGAAGTGATTATGCTGCTATAGTTTGCACTGGTGCAACCTCACCTCAAGTACTGAGCGCAGTTTTGGGTGCCACAGTACAAGAAGGATATAAAATATTAGAGTGTCCAAAAAGGGACAGCAAAGGCGGTAAAAGGACTAGAGGGCAATACTTATAAATAGCTGAGGATACTTGGTTTGTTCAGATAGAAGAGGAGACTGAAGTGTGACCTCTGCTGTTTAGAAGTTCCTCATGACAGGTAGTGGAGAGGGACATTCTGATCTCTCTGGTAACCAGTGATAGGATGTGAGGGAATGGCTTAAAGCTGCGCCATGGAAGTTTAAAGAGTATTTTAGTAAAAGGTTCTTCACTGAGAGGGTGGATGGGCACTAGAACAGCATATCCAGAGGAGTGGTCATGGCCCCATGTCTGCCAGTGTCCAGAGAGTGTTTGGACAACACTCTTAGATACATGGTTTGACTCTTAGGTTACTCTGTGTGGAGCCAGGAGTTGTACTCAATGGCCCTAGTTGGTCTGTTTCAACAAAGGACATTCTGTGATTTTAATTTTCTCCAGCTGGAAGAAATTAAGGTGCTATAAGGAAGTGTTTTGTGTAGGGGTGAAAAAATAGTGGGTTTGTACTTCTGAGCTGGGATATGAGAATATTTCCATCTCTGACTGGAGATTTCTACAGTGTTGCTATCCTACTAGGACTGTGAAGTGAACCTATTTGGTTGACCCCCTTACTTTTAACTTGGTGATAACTCTGCAAGTTGTTTGCAAGGGTTTGTGATATTTATGAAACCTGCTGTGCATGGAAGGTTTGCAATATCAGGGCCTCAATACTAGTAAGAATAATCTGCCATCTGTTTTGTTATATTAGCATATAATTTTAAAGGAGAAAAAGAGCAGCTTCAGATACCTACTATGTATTGTGGTTGGTAGCCTCTTGTGCTGCTTTAAAGAGTCAGAAGATAGTTAATGAGTAAGTAGTACAATACCGAGCAATTAAAAGTCGTACAGCAAGTATTATCAAAAGGAGAAGATGATTGACTTTCTTATTTCTGCAGTTGTGCCAATCAAATTGAAACCTTAGTTCCTGGGCAAATCTGATGTAATGAACCTCCACTTTAGAGATTATTTTCTGTCTTTTCTTTCCCTTTTACTCAGTAAATTAAACACCAGTTTCTAAAACCTTTAACTCCACCTTTATTGTCTACAAAGAGCAACTGAAGCTGGAGGATTTTGAGAATAAGGCTGTGTATAGCAGGAGTGAGAACATCTGAATTCTGCTCTCAGCTGCAGCATTTGGGTTACAGAAGTACTGATGGAAAACAATTAGAAATGAATGATTTAAGAATTTTTTCACCACATCTGAAACCAGGGGACATGACTGATAAGAACGAAATGTTTTCAGCAGGCTCACAGGCTATGACTCAGTAATGTAGATTAATATTTTGAGTATTGGAAACATGCACAATAACAGGAGTCAGGAGAGACAAACCATGCTTTCTGAGACTTATTTGAATACCAAGTAGTGATCAGCATTCAGCATGTAAGAACTACAAATAGCTATCATCTTCACAGAAGCCAGTGAGCACTACCAGATTTGACAGACAGGTGGTTGTATGATTTCACAGGTACATTGGGCTGCCAGACAAGGAAGCACAAGATTTTGATAGATTTGGTGAGAGTTGTAAACTGATTGTGGCTGATGTGTCAGGCCCCTAAGATGCCTTTCATGTTTTGTTTGAACAGCTTGACAAACCTACAACATTGGATGGGCTTTCCTGTTCTGTTATTGTCATTTGAAATTTGCTGTCATATATTTGGGATCCAGCCCATGTGTTGTAAAGCAGCTGAAGCGTGAGGTTATATAAAGAAAGTTGGTGAAGCAGACCGTTCCTGCTCTGCCCACTACAAAAGGCTGTTATGAGTTTTCAAAAGTGCAGGCTGCTGGCAGCACAGATGAGAGCAGGCTGAATGGTTGATGCGATTCTGGCTGGTGGCAGATATATTACCTATATACCACTGAATAACCAGACATGCCCTACTGTAGTTACATACCTCTTCATGTTGATTAACTGGCATGTAACCACAGAAGTCATATGACCAGCAAATTAGCCAGGTTTTAATCAAACCATTGTTTATGGCATTTCAGACAGGGGAGGAATGAAATAGCTAATCCCTGTTTATGCCTCTGATCTAACAAATAATTGTAGAAGATAATTCTAAATGTAGAAATGTATTTTAATTGTGAGAGAAGAAATTTGTGGGCCAAAGTTTTGAAAAGTAGCTTCTTGGTGTTTGGAAATCTGCTTGCACTCACATATTGAGCCCTGTTACTGTCAGACAAAAGCAGTTTGACTTTGCTCACACAAAACTTGTACCAAGCAAATGTTATTGCCAGGAAAATGCAGGTGCAATCATATGCATTGACAAAGTGGGACTGATTTAAAAACCTTTCAAAATGTAATCCAGAATGATGTTTTGATCTAGATGAGTTCGCATGACTTGTTGGTTTTGTGACTTTCTATGTTTCCTGTAGTGGAAAAAAACTCTTTTATTAACAGCACTGCTTTGAAAATATTTGGGCTCAGGGGAATTTTATCAGGAACCTATACTTAGGCAGTGAAGCAGGCACAGTAGCATCTGCCCCAACCCCTTTCACACCAAATGAATATGTGGGGTGACAAATGGGAAGAAAAAAGCACAAACAATAATAAAAAAAAAACATATTTGTGAACACTTTGGGTACAGGAAAAGGTACATCCAAATGCAAATAAAATATAAGAGAAAAAGACAAAGACAGGAAAAAAGGTAAAAACAAATGTTTTAGACCTCAGTTTCATCTTGAAAGGGCTTGGTTCTACAAGAGCCTTTTTATTGGAGGTGTACTTGGGAATGAAATTGTTTCAAACTGAACTGATATACAAAACAGCATAGAAGAAGTCAACAAAATAAGTACCAACAAAACATGAAGATTTTTAAAATGTTAAAGGAGCTCAAAACCCAAACAACTGAGCTAGCAAACTCTAACATGTAGCTTTTTGATTAAAGCTGTCTTAATGTCACAGAATTAGAAGATGGTTAATGCAATGCCAGTTGTTGAGGGAGGTTCTGTGAGAGGTAATTACAGGCTAACTGTACACAAAATATTGCTAGGCACTCTTCTTAAAATGGGATCGTTGTTCATATGAATAAATGGTAGACACTGAGGAATAGTTAAACAGATTTTGCCTTGCAAAAGTATTGTAGCGCTTTGAAGAAGACTGTAAGCCCATACACAGAGAACATACCGTTGATATGGTTTTCTTGTATTTCTAACAGATATTTGACAAGGTCCCTTCTCAAAGGGTCTTAGAGCAATTCAGCTGTCATGGGACAAAGGGTAAGGTCATCACATTTTTAAATAACTGTCTTAGAAAATGGGAAGAAGAGACTTGGAATAGATGGTCAGTAATCTGAAAGGGAAAAGGTTAGCAGTAGACTCCCACAGTATATGTAGTGTGGGGCTACTTTGATCATGAATGATCAGGGGATGAGCAGGAAGGAGACAAAGTTTACTGATCACACTGGATGATTCAGTAGAGTAAATACAAAGGCTGACTGTGAAGATCTGTGCAGGGAGTGGGTAATAAAATGGCAGATTACATTTTCAAGTGATAAACAGACGATGGCAAACAGTGTGCAGGGAGTTATTAGGAAAAGAATAGGCAGAGCATTGTCACATCAGCTGTCAATGCCATAATGCATCTGTACCTTAACACTCTTCTCAGTATTTGCTCACTCTTCTAAGAAGTGTTGTGATAAAACAGAAGAGATACAGAGAGACACTACAGGGCACCTGAAGGTATGGAATTTCTTCTGTATGATGAATCATAAAAATTGAGTAAGGGTCTTCCTTTGCCCTGGAAAAGGGAAAGGATATTTTAAAGAAACCCATCAAATCATAGATGAAACAGAGGTAAACAGAGATGCATTACAATTTGGGAAGTTCCTTCTGCTTATTTTTTGTTTACCATCCTCTCTATTACGAGAACGTACCAACATCATATCAAGTACCGGATGATAAATAGACAGAAAGAGGTTGTTCTCCACCAGGTTCATAGTTAATCTGTGGAAAGCATTTTCACAGGATGTTCTAGACACTGGAAGTATTATGGGGGCTCTGGGGAAATCTGGACAAGTTTTTTGGAGAGATATTTGTCTGGGATTATTTGGGGGGGGAGGTATAATTCTAGTTCTGAAAGACCTTATTGCGATTTTCTAGGGTTTACAGGGGATTCATGACTGTCCTGTTCTCTAGACACATGTTGGCTACTGCTGGAAACAATATTCTGAACTAGATCAGCTTATATTGCTCTTGAATTTATTTGATTCCTTAATTCTGCAGAGTAACCAAATGATAAAGCTTCTAATACAAGAAGAAGAGCAATTGACTTATCTTATTTTGGAATTACATTGAACATATTCAGAAAAAGTAATACTAGACATTTTTTTCTCTATTTCCTTCTCCTATCACTTACATATAAAGGAGCCAGTAAATGAAGTTCTGCTGTAATAAAATTAATCCAAGTCTTTGTGTTAAAATAATCTCTTAGTAAAACATCAGACGAATCAGACGATCAGATGAAATTCCTTTTAAAGCTTGGGAAAAGAAATAGCCCAAGACATAGATGAAGCCTTAGCAGCGTATGTTATGTCAAGAGAACAAAGACAAGATCCGTGGGAGCTTCTGTGAGAGGACCAAAAGCCTTCTGGCTGCGAGAAAGCCAGGAAAGGGCAACAGCAGCAGTGCAGCTTGCTTTCTACCATGCTGTCCCTTCAATTTCTTAAAGGCACTGTGGTATACTCTGAAGTTTGTCTACCTAAAAAAAATAATAAATCAAGCACATTAACCATCCACTGAGACTGCTCAGAAAAGAGTCTTGCCCAATCATTGTACTCATCCGTGCAAACAATAGCTGTCATACACGATCAGATTACCTGCCAGGAGGACATGACAAATTACCATCTGACTATACCTCCATAATTCATATTTTACGCAGAGCACTGCTCACTTATACATAAATACTGGAGGCATATTAAGCCTTGTATATGAAACAGGTATGAATACAATCATTGTCATAGGATTACATGGTAAAAATATTTTAAACATAGTTTTAAATTTAAAATCAATTGCTCTTTGGTCACAGGCAAAAAGAACTTTTTAATGGACATAGAGATCAGGATTACTTAGCTACTACTTGCGGGTTAAATGTTTGATATGATTAGAAAATAATGTATAAGTCCTATCCACTTTTTTGAAAGAAAAAAGTTCTGATATTTTTAATTTATTGGAACAAGTGTTTGGGGATTTTCCTCAAAACATGAAAAATGACTTTTGAGGATTATTTTAATGAAAACGATAGAAATTTTTTAATGAAATTGGATTAAGTAAATTTTTTTACTTCTAAAAATTTCCAGTGCCGTGCTTGTGAGACTCTTTGCTTACTGCTTATTTCTTGTGAACAAGCTTAGATTCATTCAGTGACAACTCTGGCATAGCAAAGATATAAGAATTCATTTAGTGTAGAAAAGTGTGAACCAGATGGGAAGGACATGTTCCGGTTTTCCTAAATCAGCATACCTTTCAAATATATATGTGTGTGTTTGTGTGTGCTTGCATGCATGTGCATGGTTTCAAGAAAATTAAAAGGAAATATATGTTTCCTAATTCTGAACTACGTTAAGAGCAAGATTCATAGCTTATGGGTATTACAGAACCATTTTACTGTGATGCAGTGGATCCTGCAGCATGATTAAGCTCTCTGTATTTGTTTTATGAAAATGGCATTTGTAAGAACAAATTGAGGAATTACACGTTATCTGCATTATCTGATCTCTTTGTACATCCAGGTTCCTAATCTAAATGTACAGACATTTGGCTGCAGACACAAATATCTCCTCTGCCAGATTCATGGATTTCACACATTTGCATGCAGCTTTGCTGTACAGGAGAAGGACATTTGCCTTACAATTATATCTACTCTGATATGCCTTTTGAATGTTTAAGGGGGTTCACACTATTGACTCTGTGGTGTGTCTGCCTGAGGACAGTACTAACAGCAAAAGATAGGTTGAAGAAAAATGTTTGCAACTTTTTAAAAATACAGGAACTGTTTTGACTTAGAATACTTCTGATGCAGCTCAGGTGAAGAGGTCTGCCTGTGCTTGTCATGGTAAAACTTTGTATTCCCTGAATGACAGATTTCTGGAGGCATTCTTCCCTATATCTTTGAAGGATTACATTTCAAAGCTTGGGATTTCCCTCTCAAGGGGAATCCCTTTTCCTATAAGAATTCTTGAATATTGACTCAGAGTCAAATAATTGACAGCTGGAAATTTCCCACAGAAAGGAAGTGTTCTGTCTTGAGTTTTTTTTTTCAGAAAACAAGACTGAGCAATATGTTAAAAAGTGCCTGGGGAAGCCCCTGCACTGAAAAGCAGCCTCCAGAGCTGGCAAAGCCTTGGCTGAACATGGGGTCCTAGGGGATCTACAATTGCCAAATTCCCATCAGAGTGTGTGCGGAGACACAGGAAGCCCTGAGAGGACATCTCAGACAAGGACTCTTAGGACTGCTGACTCCTTTCTCCCTCCATCAAAGCCAGTCATCTAACTAAACACTTTGGTCAGAGGTGACAGTTCCTGGGGCTCTTGACCCTGGGAGCTCGAATGCCCTGCAGCATCTAATGGGGAGCAAAGCTGCATAGTCTTTGCAGACCTAAAGGCCCAGATATCCTTGCAGCCCCATGGCTGAGCTGGCAGAGAACAGGCAGGTGTCTTGTGGAAATTTATTGAAACTGAAATGTCACTGTGAAACCTTCTGGGTTCAGTGTTTCGACATTTTTCACTGAAAAACTGTTCAGCTGGAAAATTCTTGACCAGCTTTTTCTGGAGGCTGTAATTTGAGTGAATTAGACATGTACTGTGAGAAATGACAACTGATCATAGGGGTGAAAGGAGGAAAGGAAAACTGTTGTTGGGAGAACAGCTGTAACAAGGAATTCGGATAATGTTTTCTGGGTTTTGTTTTTTTAATGTTGCAATTTATGTTCTATTCTGTATTTTCAGGCATGCAACTCTAAATCAGAGATCAGCAGTGCAGAGCAGACAAGCAGCCGAAGTTATATTATAGAACACAGCTCACTTTTTTTCTTTTTTTCTTTTTCTTTTTTGTTTGAGTCAGGCAAGACTTTCAGCTGGATAGTATATATTTACAAAATACTATTGACAGTTTATATTTCAAAAAAAAAAAAAAAAAGCATTAAAGACACTCCTATTTCTAAAACAATACCAAATTGCAATCAGGTGTTTATATATAAATATGGAAGCATCTACAGAGTATGAGAAACACCTTGGAAAACATTTTTATGAGGCTATTTGGAGAACTGACCACGTAAGTCCCATGGGAGGTTGTGACAGAATTTTTTTTGAAAATAGACACCTGCATGTTTCAGTATCAGCTGCCCTGGAATGCTTTCTGTAACATGGTGGCAGAAACCACAGCTGCTCAGTTTTCTTCAGAAAAAAAAAGAAAAGAGGAACCTGGATGCCAGAATGTAGCAGTACACCTTGGTTTAAAATATAGTGATGTTGTCTTCTCAAAAGCTCAGACTTTGAATGTACACACACTGATTACAATGATTTTGAGGGACAAATCACTCTAAGCTATATTGCGTGGTAAAAGACTTAGTGTAGTTGTTATAACAATTGCCTTTCAACAGTTAATCTACTTCAGGATTGCATATGTTTGAGCATATTTAGCTTGCTCTGCAGAGTTCATCTAGCTTTTAAGCACTGTTGGCTCACAGCTTCCTGGCTCCAGCTCCAACAGGGGTTAACAGCATGGGTTTTATTATGAGCTTCCTTGGCAGCAAGCAGGTAAAAGCAAAACTTCAAAACCATTTCCCTTTGTTGGGAGAACACCCTAAAGGAATTCAGAGGAAATAGTGCTGTCTGTCTGAAACAGTTACAGTCAGCCAGCAGTCTAGTGTCTCAGCAAGTAGCACTGCAGTCACTCAGTAATTTGTGTGCTACATGCCTCCAAGGCTATAAAATAGTCTGTATGATATACAGCAATAGCTGAGCTGTTAAAGAAAAGGATTGAATGCATGTTAATGCATGCAAGGATTCATCTGAATTGTGTCACCTATGCATTATATGTATGTCACCTATGCAACAGAAAATATAGTTTGGCTGATTCTGAAAGCAGAAGCCTGGATATTTTTTTTCCCTCAAGTGTTCCAGATTTGCTGTTTATAAAAGTACACTGCAATACAGATTCTACACCACTTTAAAATAGGGCTAAATTCTTACAAAACACATGTAATCTGAATTATATATGTATATATATATATATATATAATTTACATCTCTAAGTATATCATTGGATATACATATGTCATCTGACATACTTTAACAGATTTTGGATCTGAAAGAAAATAAAGTGGTTGTTTAAGGCACCATGGATGGCAGTGTGATCAGCCCCAGTTCCACTGCTAACCCACCTTGGCACAACCACCAAGACACAAACTCCTAGCAGTGCCTGATGACCTGTGGGGCCAGGCAGACCAGCAGAGCAGCCTCAGGAGGAAAAGTGAGAAGCCTGCCTCTTTTTCTGAGTGATACATAGCTCTGAGAGTTTTCACAAGCTGTATACTCAAGCAGCAGATGTTTCCCCCAACCTCCAGTGTGCTCTGCAGGAACTGAAGAGAGGCAGGTGCAAAGCCACCATGCAGACAAGGTCTCCAGCTCCTGTGATCTGGACATCTCTAGTGTAGGTGAGGTTGGGAAGGCAGCAGCATGGTTTATTAGGGCACACTCTAAACTCAGCATAATGCAGGAATAACACAGGCATTGAATTCAGGCTACTGCTAGAAGCATGGACAGAAATGTGGTGATTGCAAAGCCCAGCAAGGTAAATCTTCATTGAGCTTGCTAGTGAAGTATGAACCAGGCTGACCAGCTCCTGTCAGCAGCCTCTGATGGCAGGTCTCCTGCAAAACAGAGCAGAGACTTCAAGAAGGGAAGACAGCAGCATTTAACAATTCTTTAGGGAGATGGCCTTAAAAACAAATGAAAACCAAGAAACAAAACATGCTGCTTTTTATGTCAGGATTTTCCCCAGCTACTGGAAGCATTTACTGTACAGCATTCCACACCATTATAAAGGATTTGTTTGTAGTTGTCAGTGTCTTTTGTGCAATGATGGGTTTCTCTGAAAATTCATAACTATACAACTGTTTCTGGAGACTGATCTGTACAAAACAGTTTTAAAAATGTGGTCTCAAATGTGTACATCAGAAATGAACACAGAAGTATTATTAGTTGCCTAATAATACAGCAAAAATATTACATAAACAATAGTTATCCTTGTTGTCACAACATTGTAACAAATGTAACAACAATGAATAATGAAAATGTATTATGGCAAGACTGATGACTATGTTTGTCTTTCCTTATAACGTGCTGTCCTATCTGCATGCATACAGAAGTTATATGGCATGACTGTCATAATTTTGGTAGCAGCTAATGTGTGTTAGACATCTTCAGAGCATTCTGTCTGGATTTAAATTAAATAGTAGAAATTGGTTTGTCCTAGGGGTAAATGACATTTTTTTGTTTTGTTTTGTTTTGTTATTGTTTATTTTTAAGTAAAAATTATTCCAAAAATATTTGTCTGATCTTAACTTGCAGCCTTTAGCTTTTGCTACAGCTTGGAGAATGATACTGCTTGCTTCCACAGAAGTTTGGCTCACACTGTGGAGAGGTTGTGTGGGGTGGTCAGCACAACCAGTGAGCAAGACTCAGGCACTGACTTCTGCAGAACTGTAAGTCTGGTGTCTTTCACTGAGGTTAGAATTTGCTTTAAAGCTCTACTCAGAAAGAAATGATGGTGCAGGTGTTGCACAATGGAAAGTGCCTAAGAAACATCACCTGTCCTTGACAGTAGTGGTTGGGAAAATTGTAATGCCTCCTACAAACTGGATTATTTAAAAATTTTTTAGGATATTAATTTCAAAAGCCAGACTATGACAGATGCACACCTCATGCTGCAGCTCATATACTATTTCTTCTCCTTCAAATTCATACCAACATTTTTAATAAGAAGCGTAAGACTTTTAACTCATCAAAGTGCATCACGGAGCTTGTGCATGTATGCATGCACATGTTTCCTATTTCTCCTTGATTTTTTTCCCCTTGATATAATGCTTGTTTTTCTCTCTTAGTTTCTATTGAATTTCTGAAGAGCCATTGTAGTTCACACAGTTATCTCCAGCTTGTCCAAGACTCACCCAGAGACACAAGAATTATGTATAATAGACAGCTCATTGTCACTTGTTTCACCCACTGCCTTATGCTCTGTACAGAGGTCAGAGACTGAAGGCCTTCCTTTGCTACTTGTAAAAGTTTTTCATCAAAGTGTACCCATGTAGTTATATTTGCTACCAAGTAGAGGCACTCAGCTTTGCTCCAAACAAAGCAATATCAGAAGATGAATAGTCCCATTAATGGGATGTTCTCCTGCACCTAATTAACACTGCTGAAGCTACAGTGCAGCACTGAACTAGTGTGGCCTTAATGCCTCTGGTACGTGGAGTTGCTGGTTCTGAGCTAACCTGGTTATCTGCACACTGTGCCATGTGCTCAGCCAGACTACCTATAATCCAGCTGTGACTGATGCACAGCTCAGATAAAGATTTCCAGCATTTTTAATCTGGTGACCTGCTTATAAAATGAGAGACTTCTCTTGAATATCCTTACCTTAGGTCTCTCTTCCTTTTCTGACTGTAACTGGACAGCTTACTGACTCTTTTCAGGATAATATATAGCTGTGAAATTTTTCAAAAATGACCTTTATAAATATAAAGATAAAAAAGATGAGACTTAGAAGAGAGCTGTAAAATTTCCAGTTTCTTACCATCTTCTTCCCTGTGAACGTAAGATATGTATGAATTTTGAAAATCAAACTACTTAGTTGCCAAGGCACAAAGTCAACAATGAAAATTTTTCATTATTTCTTTAAGAAGAGACTGGCCACCTATGTTTTCTATCTGATGTGGTGGAGAGGCCCATCTTTCAATCTCTCGTATACTTGCTTGAAGAGGGAAGATTTTCATGTTAGCTGATAGGTTAAGTTGATCATTGAATTTGCTGTCAGTAAGACTGCAAAAAAGAAATACATGTTTTGATGTTTGTGCCACTAGGATACAAACTGGCAGAAAACTTATAAGGTTTCTTGAATTCTGCCACTCTATTGTTCTCTAAGATAGAGTTCTTTCAAAAAAAGATCTAAATCTTCCAAATTGATAAATTAGGGGAGGGGAGGGGAGCAAACTCAGCTGTATTTATGACAGATTAACAAAATCTGTGTCTGGTTCAGCAGTGACAGAGACAAATAGAGGACACATGAAAAGTTTTTCAGTTAAAAAGTTCTGAGCCAAAGCTTGTAGGTGTTTCCAAAATAAAATATTTTAAAATAATTTATTTTTCATAGAACTTTTCTTTAAATACAGCAAATTTTCACCCTTTGGGTAATCACCCATGACAACCTGAACTACCTTCCATAAAATGTCAGTTAAAGAACAGTTTCATAAGTGTTATCCATCAAAAGCATTTCTGGGCTCAGAAATCCCCAGATTTTAAAGCAAAGCATGTGAAAGTATCACTGGAGATTACATTTTTTACAGGGGTAGCAAATTTGGGATGAGCATGTAATGAAATGCATGCTAATAAAGAGAAGCAGTAAAAAGAAAGTTGAGCAGTGGAGGGTTAGGAGATGGGACGCAGAAAGAAACTGTGGGATGTAGGAGCTGACAGGCACTTTGAAGCAGGGGGGACATGATAAGGGTGAACTGATCTACAGCTTGTTTGTGTGTAAATGGACATGCTTAACCTGGTGGGCAGGTTAAAGCAGTTTTGCAGAGCTAAGACGAAGATTTGCACTGAGCGTGTGAGCTCTGTTTTAACATCCACATTTGAAGGAAAGTAATTTCAAGGAAAATTCTGTGCATTAAGTTAATAACAAAAAGCCCTTCTTAATATTGGGTTGGATTTTGTTCTATTTTCCTTTGAAACTGACCTCATATTTGATCTCTGGAAGAAATCCAGAAACCTGGAAGATAGTGACAATGGCATGAGTATGGCAAAAGATCACAACCCGGAAATAAGTAGCTCTTATTTTTGCCTGTGCTAGCCATGATAACATCGCCTTTTGCTACCTAAAAGCTTTGAAAATGATATGCTTTTTTTTCCAGTTTGTAGACTTTTAGAGGCTCTGAACAAAATTGGGAACAGGTTCCCCAATGATCTCTTCTCCCAGTTCACAGAACTGTTAGAAAAGACTCCACTTGGGAATGATGACAAATCTGGAACTAATCAGATATTCCAAATCTACACAGTTTAAATAAAAAAGTGTTGTGCACTTTTACTTTTAAGACCAATATTATGTTCTCTGTGCAATATATATCATGAAAAAGGGGAAAATGAAAGAAAGTAAGAATGTTCCCTTGCTCAAACAAGTCATCAAAAAAGTGTTGATTTTGCTATAATTTGTTCAAATACATAAAGATAGGTATGTTTTGAATTACTGTATTTAACAAGAAAAAAATATTTTTCTGTGCTACTTAGCACTGATATTCCCACTTAAGATACTTACTTAAGATCCTAAATAATTCACTGATATATGTATTCAGAACCCTTAGTTTTAGCTATTCTAGGGGAAAAACTAGGGTCATACTTCTTAATGAATTAAATTACTGGTTGCTGAAATTCATTTGTAGGCTCCAAAAAATAATGGGGGTGAGGAGGTGGGAGAAAGGGAAAAAAAGAAGAAAAGTAAAAAAAATATAGCATTTCCTACTTTTGGGACGAACAAAATTCCCCACATCTCTCTAGAGAATTTTTTGTTTGTTTGTTTTTTTTTTTTTTTTTTTTTTTTTTTTTTTCTAAAAGCTTGCTGGGCTTCAAGTCCAATTCTCCTTTCAATGTTAAATAACTTATCATGCCGGATTTTCATCCAGTGTAATTCTTTCAGTCTGCTGGCTTGTGATGGTCAGTAGGTCAATAGTTCAAACCTCCAAAGAAGGCTTGGCTCACAGACTTCCATGTCTTTATATCAGCAAAAATCATAGGACAATTGGTCCCACCATTGTTTAAAATAATAAACATGTATAATGTTTAAAATGCTTAAATATGTACCAAGGTTTGACAGAAGCAATGATGAAGCATAGTATCTTCACCTACTAAACCTTTCCTGTACTACAAAACAATTATATATACCTTATGGTTCTGTGATATGGTTTTGTGATAGAGTTGTGCTATCTTTAGAAGGCTCAAAAATCATCACTGAACTTTTGTTTTTTCTCTTACAAAGAGTCAAGAGTACAAGAAGAGAGTCTCACACCCGACTTTGAGGGAATTTTAACTATTTTGTTTTAATGTCTTAAAGGCCATCAGTTTGCTAGGAGATGCCTGAAAAAGTCAGCATATACTGCTTTCTTATAGCCTTCTGGGCCTTCAAAATTTTTCTGATAGAAGAAAACACACGTGCCTCTGTCATTAAGCAAGGAAGAACTTGCTATACAGATTATATATGAACATATCATGGGTATACCTGTGCATGTTATGTAATCTAGAGAACAAACATTTGGTTTTGGAGGAAAAAGTGGAAACACAGTAAATATGTTTTTAATTGTGTCACTGGTATTCC
Source organism: Cygnus olor (assembly GCF_009769625.2). Lineage (NCBI taxonomy): Eukaryota > Metazoa > Chordata > Aves > Anseriformes > Anatidae > Cygnus > Cygnus olor. The sequence continues at coordinate 58,259,551 of NC_049198.1, forward strand.
TCTTACACATAACAAAATCAGTTGCAATGAAGTTGAGTTTTTAAAGCTAAGAGTATTACTGCAGTGGCCACTGGTCTGTTTTGTCATGGTTTCTTATCCTGCTGAAGACTATTTCTTTCTTACAGAACAAACAGCGATTTAAGCTGGAAGGGAACTCTGGAGGTCATCTGGTCCAACTCTGCTGTTCAGGATATCATCTCTGTGACTGAACTGACCATATTCATACAATCATACCATCACAGAATGGTTTGGGTTGGAAGGGACCTTCAAGACCATCTAGTTCAAATCCCCTGCCATGGGCAGGGACACCTCCCACTAGACCAGGTTGCCTATAGCCCCATCCAACTTGGCCTTGAACACCTCCAGGGATGGGGCATCCACAACACATCTGGGCAACTTTTTCCAGTGCCTCACCATCCCCACAGTAAATAATTTCTTCCAAATATCTAATCTAAATCTACCCTCTCTTAGTTCAAAACCATTGTTCCTTGTCCTGTCATTGCATCCCTAATGAAGAGTCCCTCTCCTGCTTTCCTGTAGGTACTGGAATACTGCTATGAGGTGTCCCTAGAGCCTTCTCATCTTCAGGCTGAACTGCCCAAACTCTCTCATCCTGTCTTCATAGAAGAGCTGCTCCAGTACTCTGATTATTCTCATGGTCTTCGACGTCCGTCTTGTGCTGGGGGCCCCAGAGCTGAATGCAGGACTCCAGGTGGGGTCTCACGAGAGCAGAGCAGAGGGGGAGAATCATCTCCCTCACTCTGATGGCCATGCTGTTTTTGATGCAGCCCTGTATATGGTTGGCTTTCTGGGCTGCAAGTGCACATTGCCAGCTGATGGTGAGATTCTCATCAGACAACTCCCCCAGGTTCTTCTCCTCAGGGCTGCTCACAACCCAGTCTGTTTTTGTGCTTGGGATTGCCCCAACCCATGTGCAGGACCTTGCCCTTGGCCTTGTTAAACTTCATGAATTTCGCACAGGCCCACTTCTCAAGCCTGTCATTCTGGACAATATCCCTTCTGGACAATATCCCTTCTGGACAATATCCCTTCTCTCCAGAGAATAGTGATTTTTTATTAAACTTTTTTTTTTTTAGTCCCTTGGGACAGATACCCAGTCTGAATGAATATGGCATTCTGCGGACTCGTGGGGAAATTCTGCCCCAAATCAGAACTAGGGTATAATGTTGTAGAACAGCCTCACTGCTGTCTCCTCTTAAACTTCTTGAGTGGGATCCTGAGGTATGAGGTCAGTGGAATCAAAAACATTTCCTTGTGTGCTGAGTACTATGGAAGCAGTCAGATCATCTTCTGCACTGAGAGCAGACATAAATAGATGGATTAGAAAAAAAAACGCTATAACATAATGTGGTAATGGTTAGCATGCAGCCAGCAAATGCAGAATTAGAGATAAAGCAAGCAGAAGAATACTGGGCATGAGCTGCAGGATTTCTGACTGAGCAACACTCCAGAGGAACCCATAATTATCACTGATTTCTGGAAATGCAAGCCAAGATTTGTCTGCACATTGTTTCTTTTTCCATGTTTTTGACATCAGTAACGGATCTTGCCTCCTTGACAATTGTGGCTAGGACACTACAATAGAGAAGCTATGTATCATTACTACTACAAATCATGCTTTTTCATGAATAATCCTTCACACAAGAGCAAGCACTACTTACTTTAATTTGTAATGAAATAGGTTCTTCTGTAGTGAAACAGTGCTAGTTTAGAATTAATGCCAAAATATATTGCTTTTGTCTTCAAACATTCCTAAGTGCATTGCTTTTCTTGGGGAAAAAAAAAAAAAAATGTGCCCTGAATACTTTCTAATTTCTGTCTTTGTGTTTGTAATTGACATTGTGCCATTCCCTCTTCTGTACACCATCCAATATTCTTTACTGCAGACTACCTTAAGTGTATGAGTGCAAGCAGTCCTTTTGACCTTGGAGATATTTTCATGTTATGCTGAATGCAAATTGCTGCATTCAGTCTCAAATGTACTTTTATGAGTACCTTTTGTAGGCTTTGATTCTCTGTTTGGCATATCATCTAGGAAATGTCATATGAAATGTTTTGAGCTAAATGAGGAGGAGCATCTGCAGTTCTAAAAGAAGGGATGGATGTGTGGGTTATAAAAAACTAGTTACCAATGATATGCAAATCGCAAATAGTTAAGAGCTTCCTGTGAGTTCAGTAAAACACTTAAATACTTGTCTGAAGTCTCTTCAAACATATTCAAATACCCTCAGCCTATAAGGGCAAGATCATGATATTGTTGTACAGAGTGGGTAGTACCCCACAGGTGATCTAACTGACTTAATGTATAACGGTTATTTGAATATGATTCTCAATCTTACCAGAGGCTCTGCAGGATATTTCTACAGTATTTATTTAAGAGACCATACTGCATTTTTATATGTATGCTGGGGTCAATATCCCACAAAATAGCTATGGGAACCTGTGGTCAAATATGTGGTCAAATATGTCCCTGTTCTGTGCTCTACCATCTAAGCATCAGTGTGAAGCATGATAAGAATATGAATACAACATGGTATTGAAGGTGATTATCCTTGCTTGTCAAGCTTCTTCAAGTGGACGTGAGCTGATTCTGACTCTTATGAACTAACTCCCTCATTGTTTCCTCACCACAGCACCTTAACATATCATGGTAGAAAAGTCAAAATATATAATCCCCTTTGAATCAGCTTGTTATTGTGGAAAGATACCCTGCCATTCAGTTTTCCCTGTTACACTGAAGAGAGGGGAATGTGTTCTTGGACTATCCAGCAAAATGCACAACCATTCAAGATCCATTACCCAGTGCTTGTTTGTTCAGAATTCATCATTACTGAAGGAAAAATATTTTCTTTCCCTACCGTATTTTTAGATTAAAGTTAAATATTATTACCCTATAAGGAAAAGAAGACTTCAGATGATTTATTTCTCTATGGAAAGAGTAGAGTTAATTATATATCTGATGTTGTCACTCAGCAGAAGATAAAACTGAATCTGTCATCTTGTATGACTGCCTTCCTAACACTGCATGAAAGCAAGAGAGAGAAAGAGCTGTCTGTTTGCTCAGCAGTAGTCCATTTGAAAAGAGAAAAGGAGAACTCAGCTTCAGTAAAGATATGTCAGACAGTGATGCTAGGAGGCATTTTCAGGCATCCCAAATGAAAGAAAAGGGAGACCCCAGACTGATGTAGGCAACATTGCCATAAGCACAATTATTACAATCAAATCAATACTAGAGAAATGCACCTTAAGATTTCAGTTACTGAAAAGATCTGAACTCTCTGAGAGTGTCTGTCTGCTGGAAACAAAAGCATGGCTTATCAAAATTGCAGTGTGACAGTAAAAGTGTTACAGTCAGGGCCTTCTGCTCATCATATTTTCGATTTTGCTACTCTCAGCTAAGATTTCTTTAGGTATTAACCCTAAGTGAGCAATTTAGCGGCAGATTAAAATATATATTGCACTGTCTCCATCTCCTATCCTCCATTTCATTCTTGACTCACACCTGCCAATGAATCTAATGAATGAAGATGTCTTTATTTGGTAGCTGATGCACAGTCTACTCACAGTTACTATGTCTACAGTAACAAATCATGAGCTTTCTTTATACTAAATGTACTAGTTTGTCCAGGGTTTTACTAGAAGACACTTCTGGGGTTGAACAGAAAAGGGTGTAACATTTTTTAACTGCTTCCATAAAGAGGTAAATCTCTGGGGAATTAATGTATTTTATTAAACAAACAAACAACCATGATTTTGTTGTTATTTTTAAGAAGAATAAGAACATTAGGCAATACTAGGCTAATCTGTGCTCATCCAAGATATACTAGTGTCTTGTTTTTGTGATTAATGTTGCTTGAAAAGATATATAGAGCAATATTCATTGCTTAAAGCTTGAAAGAGAATGGAAAACTGATGATAAGATCTAGGGGAAATCTGCCCTGTGGAAAGGTTTTGAAAACCTGTCTCAGTCTGAGCAATTCTGAAAGCAAAAGCGAAAACAAAGAAAAACCAAAACAAAATGAAATGAAAAACAAAACAAAATGCATTTTTTTTCTGAATTAGAGAATAAATTTGTGTTTCATGAGGTTGCTTAGAATTCTGACAGAAGTAGGAGAAATGGGAAATTCTCATGTTTCCAGATGAAAATTTGTGGTAAATGTGGAATGTATTCCAGAAAGAATTTAATATGTGTTTATGCTGTAAAATGACATCTACATGTGAAAACAATTGCTTTCCTTAGATGGGTAAATATATTTTTATTGAAGATAATAGACGTTAGAGATGAAACAGACTTTATTAGGTCATTTTCCCTGTCCTCTTGTAATGAGATAATTTTAGGAAACTGTACACTATCTGAACTTTCTGAACGACTGTCAGCAGTTTCATACCCACGTTATTTTTTTTTCCTTAAAAATTAAATTCTCTATTAGCAATAGTACTTCAGGCAGTAGTGCATTTCTGTGAAATTTGTTGCTGTTGTTGTTGTTTTTAATCTTCTTAGGTGATTACAATCACTAGACTTTCAGCTTTGTGCCTTATATCATCACACAAGTTTTGATATTGAATTTCCCCCAAAAGACACTGCCAGAATTGCTTTGTTTTATTATTGTATTATCATACATTTCCAAAACAACCATCACTAATATCTTCATAAACAAATATATCCAATATTGGATTTCTTTCAAATATGGTAGTAGAGTTGTCTTGTGTATGTCAGAGTCTTTTAATAAAAATGACAGATATAAACTGCTGTCCAGAGACCTCAACCATTGCTAAGAAAATGTTTTACTCAGAGATATATGTTATACTTTGCCTTCAGAATGGTAAAATATATAAATACATGATAGTAAAGATTAAATCTTCTGGCTTCAGAAGAGAGACAAAGCCACAGAACTCTGTTATATATATACTTTCCCTTCATATTTCATAGTCCTTATAGAAGGAACATGTGCTATGAGAGCAGAACCATCCCATCTGAATGCACCTCGCTTTCTGGATGCATGTGGGAAATTGCAAGTTATGGCTTGCCTGTCTGAGAGCTAACCTGATTTTACAGCTAGTAACTAACTACCTGAAAATGAGTAGATGAAAACTTTCATTCCAGTCAGGCAGACAGTCTGGAACAATGCAAACAGTTTGGAAATACTTCTGTCCATCACCTCTTTTGTGTAGCAGCTCCTTTGATGTACTTTTCAAGAAGAATCTATCTGCTCTAACACTGCATTATTAGGAAAATTAAGCATAATGAAACATTGAAAATTATCACATGTGGAAGTAGAATACTGAACTGGGGAGGCTGCTGATATAGCTTAGAGGATAATATGAAGTTTGCTGCCTGGTGAATCATGGGTTTGCAGACTGGTCAGATTTTAGACTGGGAAACAGTTTTCCATCAGGTTAAAATGGTAAGGACTTGAAGTTATCCATTTGCCCCCACTATAAAAAAGATTATGGTATTCCTCCTGAGGTCATCTCAGTCTGTGACATGGTTACATGTCTTTTACATATGTTTTTTCGTGTTCTTGCCTAGTAATACACCTTAGATTTATTTTTTACTGAGGAGTGAAATGTAGAAAAGCTCTTTAGGCATGCTGTAGATACATGTGTAACACGGGAGGCCAGTCTAGAAATACAGTCCAATGGCCTTTCTGGTCTCGATTAATTATATTTTTATATTCATTTTTTTGTTTGTTTGTTTGTTTTTCCTGCTGAAATAAACCCTTTACTGGTCAGGAGGAAGACTCTGTGGTATCTGTGCAATCTTGTCAAAGGACTCTCCAGTTGAAGTTATCATATAATTGTAAACGGTATAGGAAAAATTTTGTTTCTTTAGCATTGCCCTCAACTTTGCCAGTATCTATCAGGCATGTCTCCATGTAAGTAACTACAGTCCACCATGTAAGTAACTACAGTCCACCCAGAATAAATCAAATCAAAGGAAATCCAAACTGACACTAAAAGCAGTGTCTTAACTGCTTAACATGTTAAGGTATGGATAACTGTTGACCTTTTTTTTTTTTTTTTTTTTGTGTGTGTGTGTGTGTGTGTGTGTATGTGTGTGTGACTTCTTCATCTGCTAATTCAAAGTCAGACTTGTGATCTTCATCAATTACTGAGAGACTGAATAGCTCATACCGGTCTCTGGAAACCCTTTGATAGTGCCACAGTTTTTCAAAAGTAGCAAGGTAATTCTTGTTAGACCTCTGCAATTCTGTGTGTTTGTGCCTGCGAGGACAGCATTTTTAGGAATTTTTTTTCACAGTGCTTTGCTTTTCACTGCCCTGTACCAGTGCTTCTGCATTATCATAACAGTGCCCATCACTTGCACACATACTGCAGGCAGGCAAGTGGCTAGACAACTGTACAAAAGAAAAAAACCCTCACACCTAATAATATTAATTAATTATTAATAAAAGAGAAGAGGCAGAGTTCTTTTGTTATATGGGCATTCTCAAATAAAAATAAAAATAACAAACAAACAAAGAAAACTCCTACTAATCAATTATAAAACAAATTAAAATTTGTGTAATATTATATTACTTATGTCTGAAGGGTTTTCTGCTTCTATTCCCACTTGTGACATCCTCATCAAAATGTGACATTGTTATCTCTTCTTTGGGAACTCGAGTAAAAAACAAGTTAAGCACATTCAGCAAAAGCAGAGTGGGTTCCATAATTCGAGTTGACTTTGTGGTACAATTTGTAATCCAAGTATTTAACATAGTACATAGATTTTTAGAACATAAAATCTATCTCTGTCTCCTTTTTAAACATTTACTGTAAGATTTAAAGATTTATTCTAAGAGATTTTTTTTTTTTTTTTCTGAGAAGTTAGTGCTAGGTTATTTCTACTCCAGAACTGTAGTTTAATATGTTATTTGTGAAGCAAGTAACTATTCAACCTTTACAGTACCTTTAAACCAGGTGTGCACGTGGGCTGTGGGCACTAACAAGCAGAGAAAGAAAAGGCCTTTTATTTGCTATTAAAATATCCTTGTGAGATTAACACCCACAACCACCCCAACTTTGCTGTTGATGATGAAAATTGTTGCTAGGAGAAGAAACAGAAAAATTTTGGTAGTTTTCCCCCTCCTCCACACCCAACAGAGCTGAACTTCAAAGTTATGAATTGTTATAAGGAAAGTAGATGTAATTCATTTCAAGAACTTATTTTGTTAGCTTAAGGTTAGATTACAAGTAAACTCCAGTGCTGCTTGTGAATGAGCTAGTTTGTCTAGAAATATGATCTACTTCTATCCTAACACAGCAGCTGAGATGACAAAAGCATTACTGCCCTATTACTAAGGCTCTGGCCAACCTGACCTGTCCTATTGAAATACTTTTTGTGAAGGTTCCTCTTTTGTTTGATGTCCAAAATTAGTTGAGACATCTCCAACAACTTCATCACATGATTTGTGCATACCAATAATATATTTCAGCTTGAAGATTTTAAGGTTCTCTGAACAAGATTCTGTGATGTAAAACAGAGTTATAATTCTTGATGCCCTTGGATCTTGTGTCATCATTCACACCTGCAGAAAGTGCATATTGCCATTCCAATATAACGAGGTATAACAGGAAAATAGGATTCACAGATGCAGGGAGTCTGTCCCAAGGCCCTATTCTGATGCCCATCAATTTGCAAGGTCTTTTTAAACTTCAGAGATATTATTCTAAGTTTATACTAATTATTAAATTCAAGAAAGGAAGGAAGTGATAGAGGGAGGGAGGGAGGGAGGGAGGGAAGAAAAGGAAGGAAGGAAGGAAGGAAGGAAGCAAGGAAGGAAGGAAGGAAGGAAGGGAGGAAGGAAGGGAGGAAGGGAGGAAGGGAGGAAGGGAAGGTGGGAGGAAGGGAAGGTGGGAGGAAGGGAGGGAGGGAGGAAGGAAGGGAGGGAGGGAGGGAGGAAGAAAAAGAAAAGAGGGAAGGAACGAAGGAGTGAGGGAAAAAAAAACAAACATGAATTTTTCCTCAGACTTTAAGGAAAGACAAAACTATCAAAATGTAGTTCAAGGGAATTTATAATCACTATAAATTAAGACCTAAATAATGTCATAGGTTAATGCTTGTGCTTATGACACATGATACAGCAGGATTACACAATCCACATCAGAATTAAACAATTGGTTTGATATAGCAGATTTTGTTATTGGAATTACTGGAGCCAGATATTTTCCTTCTTACTTTAAACAGCAGGAGTCAGACAAAGGTTAACTTCTTTACCTCAGTACCAAATGAAACCAGTTTATCTCATACGGTAAAAAGAATCTAATTTGAAGCCTATTTCTTTGCTCCATATTGGAACTTAGTATGTTGGTTTTGTGGTCTGAGTAATTTTATTTTGTATTATTAAATTGATGCTATTATAGTCAGCCAGTAGTCACTCAGCAATAGAGATGTTTCTCCATGCCATTATGTTTGGCTTTAGCTTTTGTGACCTTTATAAGCTATCTAACAGAGAGAGAAAGCTTGAGAGACATATCTTATTGTGCCAGACAATGTATACAATAAATACAAGCTGCAGAGAAGTATGATTTCATAGCATAAATCTTTTATTTTTTATTTTATTTTTTTCCTAAGTCAGATTGGAAGTGCTCAGTAATTCACAGGAACAATCTTTAATTTACTGTTTTCCCTGGATACCACTGAGGGCTGGTAGGAGGGAAAAAACTCATTACAAAGAGCATCTTTCTCTATTGGAGAACAAAGATGGGAGGCAGAGCATGCCAAGGATTGGTTATCACTTCTCAATTGTTTATCATCTTGAAAACTGAGTTTAAATCTCTTTGCAAATAATAGTTTAAGTTTATGCCAGCAATTTCTTTAATTTCCTGGTAGGCAGAAAACAAAATTGGAGACATTGGTTAAATTATTTTAAAGAGCCAGTGCTTGTTTTTCTATGTCAGTAAGCACTGAGGATGTGTTTATCCCCTACCATGATAAAACGTCTCTTATTGCTCAAGTTCGGAGGTCTCTCTATAAGCTACAAAAGATGTTTTGCAGGGCAAGAGATCATTTGCAAGGCTTTATCACATGTCTCAGGGATCTTGTTTGTTCCCTTTGCTTGTGTATGAGAACAGTTACTTTTTTTTTGTTAGGTAAAGAGAAGAAGAAAGGGAAAAAGGAAAGATGTCAAATATAGACCATGTGAAACAAATAGAAACTACAGAGTCTTTTCTATTTCAAAGAAAAATAGTATTTACTTTGTATTTACTTGGTTTCCTGCTATGGCAAGTTTCTTGCTTTTAATAGCTTCAGGTAAATTTTCATTATTCAGTAGAATGAGGCACAGTTGCCAGTACCAAAACTGTGTGCTTTTCAGTGCCATTAAGCAATGAATGTCAGTTGTATTTACGACTACTTCAGTTACTGTAGGCTCTGCAGGCTCTCTTGAAAGACACACACAACTATGACAGGGAAAATCACACAGTGCGAAGGAAGACAGCAGCACTTAAAACATGCTGCTTCAGACCATGACTTCTGATTTTGCACAGACTCATTCACAGCATTATGCACTTCCTTGAATAGAAAGTTGTCTCAGTTCTTAAGAAGAAAGGCTCCTCCTAAACAAATGCTTAGCATGGTGTTTCTGGAGCATTTCAGGATTTCCCAGAGTGTTACAGATGAGAGAAACTAAGAAAAACATCAAATAGTGTATTTGTAGTCCCTAAGACGTCTGAAAATGATGGTAGAGTTGGACTGAAATGTATAGAACATAGAGGTGAAATAGCAAGTAACATCTAAGGCAGTCTTGCTCTAGGTCTCCTCTTTAATTTACAGAGTTTAACCTCAAAATCATAATTTTTCTGCTATCAAAGGAGTTCATCATTTTTAAAACCTTGGCAACAATTCACTGAACACTTTAGAAGAGGAATTCTTAAAAAAATTACTTGGATCTGAAGATATGAAATATGAACTTTTGAAAAATTTCCCCTTTATGTTAGTAGTGTGTTAGGATTTCACTAGTGCTGTTGAAAGACTGTTCAAGGTTAGCAGAGCTAACGAACCTTTTGTTTCATACTTTCTTGATGGTATTTTTATCCCAATATTTTGCAATTCAATTTCATGTTTTAATATATGTAATCACTTGTATTTGAATAACATTTAATTTCACTCTATTTGAATAACATTTAATTTAATTCTATTACCCAGTGTTTCAATTATTGTTTATGTTGGAAGGGGTTGTTCAACACCAGTCAGCTTCTCAGTTCCTGGGTCTTTATGAAAATTGTATTAGTACGGGCTTGGTACAACATTTAACACTGATGCAGCAGACCTTATAGTGCTGGAATTCTTGTGCATATTATAACCTTAATAGTACCGTTCATCAGAATATAGTATCTCCATTTCCCGAATAAGCATGGTAACACCTTTTCCCTTCTTCCAACAGAAGGACGTGGTTGTTTTTTTTTTTTTTTTTTTTTTTTTTTTTTTTCGGATTTCACCAGGAGGTAATGCTCATTAAGATGATTTTCTCATTAATTATGTCACAAGTAATTGAATACCATCCTGTGTTTTTTGTGTAACACAAAGCAGTTCTATAAATAACAATCACCTGGACAGTATTAGATTGACAACTGAACAACTATAGTCATTATACCATCACTAGCCATACTGACAGGGCATTTAAGTCCGAATTCAGTATATCTTTGTTTCTGAAACAGTAAATACTGGTACTATAACTTGATTTGCTCGTAATTAGCCATAAATGGAAAACTCAACATGATGTGAGCAATAGATTAAGGTTCTCACAGAGTTCTCATTTGACAAATAACCACTGAAGTAGCCTTTCCTCAACCGGAGTGTTAATACTTCCTTTTGTATAAACTGGAAGTAGAAGGTACAAAAACCTAGTTTATAGTATCCAAGTATCCAACATCTTATTTAACTATTATTTTATATATATATATATATATATATATATTTTAAGAAGCCTCTTGCACAATGAGTGAAATTACCTGTGGGTTAACTTTTGCTACCACTATTTATTTGGCTGTTTATCTTTAATTTGATCAGAGTTTTAATGAGCCAAGTTATATGTTTCACGCACCAAGTACTGTCTGAATTTCTCAGTACCTTTTCTCATCTGATTAAAAATTCTGTCTCAGATGCTGAAATACACAACCTCATATTCCTCTTTAAAGAACATGGAAGTGATTACAGGTTGTGCTGAGATGTGGTGGGAAAAGCTTCTGCATATAGTCGTCAGTATAGTGTTATAAATGAAGGTCAAATGCATACACTTTCTGCTCCATTAGTGATGTTTCAAGTCAAAGGGATTACTTCTCTTACAGTGCTGTCCTGAGGAAATGTGGGGAGGCTAAATAAATTTCACATGCTGACTCTCTGAGCTGCCAGTGCAATTTATTCCTCAGAGTGCTAGGGCATGGTAAGAAGTCTGTCTTGCACTCAAAGTATGTTACTGATTTTTTACATGATATTTTCTGACATAGTTCTCTACTGATTAGCAATGTTACTCAAGCAGGTATCTGAACAGCACATTTAATTTTCCTTCGTCATATAGGTTGCTAGGTATGCATCATGAAATGGTGGAGACAGGAGAGGGTATGGTGTTGAAGCAGTGTGGTGGAGAGAACAATAGAATTTGTCTAGCAAATGTCAACTTTAAGCACACATGAATCAGCATAATTGTGTTGGCCTTTGTTAGCACAAAGCCACTATATCGTCCTGCCTTGTATCACATGACATGTTATTATGTTAATGTAGTTATATAAGTGGATAAAATTAGAGCTGCCATTAGCAACAACTTTGAATTGTGTAGGTTTGCATTTTATTTATTTTATTTTTTGTATGTTATATGTTTTGTTATTCTGATATATGGAAATAAAGGTAAAGAATAATATGTTATTATCACTGATCTGTCACTATACTTCTTTCATATTATTGTTATGTTATTACAATACTAAGTGTGAATGGTTATTTTGAAAAGTAAAGTTATATTACGACATTTAAGGATATCTGTTCTCATTTGCTTGTATTATTGTAGAGTTCATTATTTTTATTAGAATATAGACCCGGCATTGTAAGGATTCCAGATTTCATTACTTTTCACACACAAGCACACATAGCTGTAAATATAAGTAGAGAATACTGATAAATGAGAGTTGTAAAGAAGCCTTACAAGCACCATGTTTTAGATCTGGAGCTGTCAGAAAATCTGTTCAGTATCTTCCAGGTCATGCCGTTCATGGGAATGAAATTTTGGTGCATTTAGTATGTATACATGCATGAAGTGTCTCATGGAAAGTGTGTGGGCTCATACGCAGTGCACAAGTGATAGTATAAGCAGGTCCATCAGGTCTTCTCTGAGCACTTGCCCAAGTGGAAAATGTATGTGCGGGGTTGCAGCACAGTGCACACACCTTCCCTTCTTCCCTGGGTCCCTATGTACTAGACACAGCTAGCTGGTGGATCTCTGGTCTCTGTTTTGCTCTCTCTACTCTGTTGGATCCTTGTAGAGATAGAAGTTGCCTTGCTTGAGAAGAATAGAGAGCATGCATATTGCTGCGAGGAAACATTGGAGGGGAACAACCAAGAGAGACCCTTGTATATTGAGTTTTGACATACCTGAATCTACAGCAAAGAAAGGAATTGAAGTGATTTCAGTGTAATTTCCATCCAGATCCTTGGCCAGAAGTCCATTTATTGTTGTTGTTCACTGCCTGTAGATTTATTGCATGTAGATACTTAAAATGTGTGCAGGCATATCTGAGTGTGATGATGCATGAGTCTGCAGCTAATGGCTACATAGGTTGTGACAGGAATTTTCCAAGGGGCATGTAGTCAAATGAATACTATTAAATTCATTGTATGATTCATTTGTTAATGAAAGATGTCTGATAACTCATGCTCTTGCCTTATGATGCTGTCATTTTTGGAGGCTTCGGAAAAAAATAAAATGGGGAGAAAAAAAAAATTTACATGATATTCCCATGGGCAGCTCACTTCTACCCTAGGATATCTGATGTGGTAGTTTGTGGTGTAGCATGGTCTTCAAGATTAAAGATTTAGTCAGGTGTTGCTCTTGATCTTTTCTTACCATTTAATTTTATTTCATTGACAGTTTTTATTATAATAGAGTTAACTCTTGGCAAAGTTTCAGAACAGCTATAGTTACTGTATGATGACTGCAGAAAGAACAGCAAGGTTTCTGTTTATGAAAACATTTGTCTTTTTTTCTGTAATAATTATCGACATCCACATATTTCTGATCTAATGTTTCCAGGTCATAGTTTCAATGTAGATTTATTATTATTATTATTATTATTATTATTATTATTATTATTGTTATTATTATTATTTTTAAATTGATCTTCCAGTTTGCTCCTGATTCTGCTCAAACTCATTGATAAGTGGACTTTGTTTCTGAGCATTTTAGAAGCGGGTGAGCCTTTCCCCAGTTCTGGACAGGATAAAAAAAGTAAAACATGCTACATCTATTTCAGTTTTGAGAACCCCCTTTGGCAGGTTTTAAATTTCAATTTAATGAGAAGGTAACTGTAAATCACTACCATATCCTTATGCCCAATGGCTGTACGAAATACAGGTTCCATAATGTGCTAGCCCTGAGCAATAACACTCATTGCAAGGATCCCCAAGCTAGCCTAAGCAGGCCTGCCTTAGAACTGAAAAGTCTTTTCCCTGTTTTGCACAGTACATTTCTCAGGCTTCTATACCTTTGTCTCTAATGAACTCTAAGTATATGCCTTTAGTACTTACACTTGATGTAAAAGAAAAGTTACTACCCTTACTAATCTCAAAACAACAACAAACGAGCAAAAAAAAACCTTTCAGAGAATGAATGTGTTAATTTGTTGAAATGAACAAGCTCATTTGTTGAAGTCTGAGGTAAAATATGACAAATCTTGCAGTCTTTGCAGTCCTGTTGTTAGGAACCTAGAACACCCAAAATATTGAATAAGTAAAGATAGCAGGTTGCATGAGAATATCAGAAGATGCAACTATGTTTGTTTAACTTAATTTTGGTTACATAAAATTGACAGGTATATTAGAGCCTTATTTATCTCTTTTCCATTTGGATTAATTTATTAGGTATTCCATTTTTAAGATAAGCAGACAAACATCAAATGGGTTTCATTTCTGTAAAATGAGAATGAAAGCTTTACTGAGAAATAAGCCTGGGTTTTAATGGCCTGGGTTTTAAGAAACAGGTTTTGATGCTTTAAGAATAGTTTAAATACAATATAACATTAATTCTCTCTATAGAGACTATACATAAATATACAACAAAATATGTTTAAATAACTGCAAATATATTCATAGTACTAAGTACAGGTGGATGGTCATTGAGATTTTGGATACCAAAGTTTCAAATAACATGTATTTTTATAAATAAGACAGTGCTGTAACTAACCAAGAATACATTACAAGTTACATTATTAATGCAATTGAGAGAGTTAAAAGAAATACCAATTTAAGCTTGTCATTACATATAAAAGTCACTGCATCATTTGGAAGGCTAATTATATCCTTTCTAGGTTTTGTGTAAGCATGAATACTAATGTAAACTTATATTCAGTAAGATTGCACCAAGTGTCAGTATGTTTAATTGTTGTTTTAAACCATTTCTGTCCAAAGTCTGAAGTTGATTTTCAATTTTGATTTCTGTGATCAAAGCCATAAATACAAGCACCAAAAAAGCCAGCTACAAGCATCTTACCATTATTGTCACCTTTAGTGCAACATAACACTAAAGGAATGTCTTCCATACACATAAGGAATATGTTCCATATTGGGGAAAAAAAAAAAAAAAAGAAAAAGAAAGGGAGAAAACAAGAGAATGAGGAAGAAAGGAAGAAGAAAGAAAGAGAGAAAGAGAGAGAAGGAAAGAGAGAGAAAGAGAGAGAGAGAGTGAGAGAGAGAGAAAGAGAGAGGAGAGAGAGAGAGAAAGAAAAAGAGAGGAAAGAGAGAGAGAGAGAAACAGAGAAAGAGAGAGAGAGAGAAGAGAGAGAAAGAGAGAGAGAGAGAGAAAGAAAGAAAGGAAGAAAGAAAGAAAGAAGGAAAGACAAAGAAAGAAAGAAAGAAAGAAAGAAAAAGAAAGAAGAAAGAAAAAGAAAGAAAGAAAGAAAGAAAGAAAGAAAGAAAGAAAGAAAGAAAGAAGGAAAGACAAAGAAAGAAAGAAAGAAAGAAGGAAAGGCAAAGAAAGAAAGAAAGAGAAAAAGAAAGAAAGAAAAAGAAAGAAAGAAAAGAAAGAAAGAAAGAAAGAAAGAAAGAAAGAGAGAAAGAAAGAAAGAAAGAAAGAAAAAGAAAGAAAGAAAGGAAGAGAGAAAGAAAGAAAGAAAGAAAGGAAGAGAGAAAGAAAGAAAGAAAGAAAGAAAGAAAGAAAGAAAGAAAGAAAGAAAGAAAGAAAAAGACAAAGAAAGAAAGAGAAAAAGAAAGAAAGAAAAAGAAAGAAAGAAAAGAGAAAGAGAGAAAGAAAGAAAGAAAGACAAAGAAAGACAAAAAGAAAGAAAGAAAAAAAGAAAGAAAGAAAGAAAGAGAGAAAGAAAGAGAGAAAGAAAGGAAGAAAGAAAGGAAGAAAGAGAGAAAGAAAGGAAGAAAGAAAGGAAGAAAGAAAGAAAGACAGAGAAAGGAAGAGAGAAAGGAAGACAGAAAGGAAGGAAGAAAGAAAGGAAGAAAGAGAGAAAGGAAGAAATAGAGAAAGGAAGAAATAGAGAAAGGAAGAAAGAAAGGAAGAAAGGAAGAGAAAGAAAAAGAAAGAAAAAGAAAGAAAGAAAAAGAAAGAAAGAAAGAAAGAAAAAGAAAGAAGGAAGGAAGGAAGGAAGGAAGGAAGGAAGACGAAGAAAGACAAAGGAAGAAAGAAAGAAAGAAAGAAGGAAAGAAGGAAAGAAAGAAAGAGAAAGAAAGAAAGAAAGAAAGAAAGAAAGAAAGAAAGAAAGAAAGAAAGAAAGAAAAAGAAAGAAGGAAAGGAAGAGAGAAAGGAAGGAAGAGAGAAAGGAAGAGAGAAAGGAAGAAAGGAGGAGAAAGAAAAAAGAAAGAAAGAAAGAAAGAAAGAAAGAAAGAAAGAAGGAAAGAGAAAGAAAGAAAGAAAGAAAGAAAGAAAGAAAGAAAGAAAGAAAGAAAAAGAAAAAGAAAGAAAGAAAAATAATATTTTGAGATATAGTGATGCTGGGTGTAATTGAAACATCTAGATTCATTTGCCATGATAGGTTGTAAGCAGATATGTATGTATGTGAGAGGAGGAACTAATACTGATGATGTTTTGAACGGTGTGAAACTTCACAGGACTTTCATGGCAATGATGAAGAATACACTAAAAGTTCTGCAGAGGACTTTGCTGCTGCACTGTCAGCAGAATACCATCATTTCTCAAAAGCATGAGAGCAACAGCATGGCTAATATGCAATTAATGTTCTGTTCTATCAGCTATTTTTCACTAACCAAATAAAGCTCATCACTAAAACCCTATCTGACCATTCTCTGCTTTTCTCCAATCTTTTCAGGCTCCAGTTTGCCCACTTAACTGTTATAGTGGCGTTTTTCCCCAGGGCACTGCTTCTGTTGCAAATAAGTAAGGAGCATGAAGACAAATTTCAGCTGTAGTGTCAATTATCCAAATCTTCATAGATGTATTCCTCACAAATATTTCTCAGTGGTTGAACTAGAGATGGATGAGACCTAGAAAGTTCTGCTGCTCTGTGCAACTACTTCTGCTACTGCTAGACCGGATTGATGTCTCCTTCTGCAACTGAGATTCAAAGCTAAGACAGACACTGCCGTGAAATTCAAGAAACTTCCCACAGGGTCACTTACAACCCTTAAACACAGACATAAGTGTATGAGAAAGCTATTCTGCTTGTGCAAGTCATTTGTTTTAGCCCAAGGCAAATAAAAATGTGGCAGTAGAATACCCTTGGATGTGGAAATACAATTTCTGATTTCAATTGATGAGTCCTCACACAATTTTGACAATAAAGAAAAAAGTATCAAAATAAGATACTCTTTGGGAAAAATAGAACTTATTCTGTAGGTTTAAAAGAAAATGCTGTATTTAATAAATTGTTAGGAAAATGAAATCTTTTTTCTGGTGTATAACTATTCAGTTTTCTGTAGGCTATATCATTTAGCCACTGAGAGCTCTTTGTATTTGCATTTCATTTAATATTATTTTTCCCTAAATTATTATGAAAAGAGAAGTAATTGAATGGCAAGTTTTCTGTAGTTAAATTCTGTGCTTTGTGGCCCTGGCATTCTTCCAGGGGATTTAATCTCTTAACTTGGAAATTAAAGAATCATGGTGGCTATTTAGAAAGAAAGACACCACTCACAACATGGTTTTCTGTGGGAGGAAACTAAGTGTATATATTCTGAAAGGGAAACCTTAGCTATGTCTGGTGTATTGTTATTTAAATAAGAAAATCTAGGCAGGAGGAATTGAAAGTAGATGCAGAAAGAAAACTCCATCATTTTACTCCATTACACCTGTTTCCTTTCTTCAAGCAATGTGGTGGGATCTAAGGAAAGTGGGAAAAATTTAGTGACAAGACCTTTTCTGAAGGAAGAACTAAAACTGTACTCTTTGATATTGAGACAAAAACTGCAACCCTGTATTCAAATTCATCCCAAACTAGAGTGACAAAATGCACATTTTACTTTAGTGATTCAGATAATGTCTTCCCCTATGGAGCAACTGATTCTAGAAAAATGTATTGCCAGCCACCTTGATCTGGACAGCACATACTTCAGGCAGTTTTTAAAACCTGTAATTGCTCAGGAAATATGCTGAAAGTGTGCATCCCCCCATTTCACTGGTAAGCAGAGTATGTCACTCACTGTAACGCATTTGTAGCTTTAAGTTTCCACAGTCTCTGACTAGGTAGGTTGCCATTCCTGGACTGTAAACTTGGTTTGTACTAACAGAAACTAACAGAAATACGAGTCACGCTATTTAGTATGACTTCATTGGCTGGGTTATTCAGGTGCTTTGTCTAGTGCAGTTATTCGCTGGTGTACCACAATATTATCTATAAATATCCATGTAAGGAAATTGCTTGCCTTCATTGAAGAAAGAGAGAGGATTGCTTTGATAAGACAAATAAATAAATAAAAAAATAGAAGGTATTCTCTCTGACTCTAGCAAAGATCTTATGTAGTAGTTTTGAGTTGTTACCTTATCTGAGTACTGAGAAATGGAATTACAGAGCAAAAGTGCTTCTCTAAGAAAAAGCAATGTTTGTGTCATTGATGATAGGACGATCCTGTCTTGGTTTTATGACACTTGAAAAAAGGCCCAAATTATTGTGAGGTAGTTTTCTTCCTGTTTTACTCCTGTGTCATCGGATAATGTTTGTTAAACACAGTCACGAGGAATCACCTACTAGTTATTTGTCTGACTTTTGCCTCATAAAAAGGCAAACTGCAGAAAACTAACTGTACACAGAATACTCAGTAGAGATAGCAAGACAGAGCTTAGGGAGAGAAAGAATTTGTATACTGTCATTTTGAAAAGGCTGTGTTACTACTACTAAAAAAATAAATAAATAAAAAATTAGCAAAGCTAAAATGTGAGAATTTGATCAAGCAAAAGATTTTCAAACTTACTAGAATGTGAAGGAAAAACTCCAAAGAGCACATGGAGCACATAGCAGTCCCCCTGGATGGATAGCATGTATTCAGTGTACAAATTCCTAACAAAAAGTTTAGTGTACTGTCTTCCAGCAGTATTATAAGACATTAACACATACTGTAATATCCTGATAGCTGCTGTGAACTGGATCATCAGTTCTTGGACTGCCATTCATGGCTGCTGTAAACGGTGTCTGTTTTCTTCTACAGTACTTGATATTCTCAGAAACCTTCCAGTTTTCCACTGCTGGGCACTTTACCTACTGCCAGTGCAGCACTTGAACAAGGTGTGTGAAGACAGCATTCCCATTCTGACCAAATTTGCTTGCACTTCACATTCTGTTACTAGCATGCTGAGTCTGGGGGGGAGAATGAAGCCCCATGCTTGGATTTAGGGGAAAAAAACAAATGTCTTGCTCTCTCTTCATGGCAAAACATCCCTAAAATAAAAGGCATTTAAAAAAAAAAATCTTTTGACTATTTGTTTCAAACCATCCTTTTTTTTTTTTATATATATATATATATTTGGTGGTGGTGGTGGTGGTTGGTTGGTTTGGAACTTTTTTTTTTTTTTTTTCTTTTGAGAAACAAGGAAACCAGGTAGAAAGACTTCCACGTTGTTTTTCTATTGGTGGTGGTGGTGGTGGTGCTGATGTTGGTGTTTGTTGTTGTTGTTGTACTTATATTTTTTTAAATACCATAAGGACCTAAAGAAATGGAGTATCTGTAGACAAAGAAAAGGTTAAAAATTCAGAGGTCTAATAGTAGGACACAGAAGAAAGCCGGCTAATATTGCCGGGGGGGGGGGGGGGGGGGGGGGGGTGGGGGGAAGAGAAAAACCCATAAGGAATAGGAATGCTGAATATTAGGAAGAAGTGAAGTTTCTGATGAGGAGATAAATTGACAACAACCAAATCTTCCAAGGTTGTATGAGCATCAAAATCTTGGTGGATATTCCTGTGGGCCAGTAAGTTTTCTTTTTACTATTATTATTTTTTTAAGTGTTTGTAAGGACTGAAAAGTGAAAAGGGGGGAAAAAAAGTGGCATGAAACAATTCCATTGAGACTTCACACTACTCACTTCAAAAGAGACAAGTTTTTCTTTGAAGTTGCTCAAGCTAGGCTGAGAAGATTGATAGTTGGGTGTGAAAGTGGGAAAAAGGTATGTTATAATAAATCTTTATTGCTTACAATAGAGCTTCTGCTTATGGCAACAAATGATTGCAACTCTGTATGTTGTGTTTTTATTTCATTGGCTTCAGCACCACAGTTTAAGGTGCGGTATCATTCACATGATTTGAGCTTTCTGCTTTTAGGTAGTATCCTATGTAGCTTAATCTGCTGTAACACTAACTTTCTAACTGCAGTAATGGGAACCCATATAATTCAAGTTTTGCTTTCACTCTCCTCATTATTAATCTGAAGTGCCACTGCTTCAGTCATTAAATTTTCTTCTTTTAAATAATGCTATAAATGACTGTACATAATTACTGTTTACCGTCTATTCTCTATCCACCTTTTGTTATTTAGATGAATGGTTGTGATAATATAGAAGAAATGCAATATAGTAAATCTTATCATTTTTGTTAAATATATATATATATATTTAGACATGACTTTTGAAGTCCTCTCTAACCTTTCTCCACTTCTAGGAATACTGATTGTGCTCATTCTGTACTCATGAATATTATCTTCTGACCCTACCAACTTTCTTGCTTGAGGTGATAAAGAAATCTTATTGGAGTAACATATTGGCCAATATAAAACTGGATTCTTGTCTCTTGACTTCTTCATAAGATACAGTCAGTAAATTAAAGGAAGAGTGTAATTACAAGGACATTGAATTTTAATGTAGCAGAAGCTACATTTTCTAGTATAATACATAAAGTTGGTTGGTTAGACAATGCTTAAGTATATCTTAGTCTTTATTCAGTGTCTCAGTAATGAAATGTTTCAGTTCAATTTCATAATTATCTGTTAAAATCCTATAACAATAATTCTGCCATATAAATTTTGGCTGGATAACGCAATCTTAGATATTAAAACAGGTTCTTCATTTTTTGTTCATTCATCTCTGACATCTTGCATTTCTAAACTAGTACAGTCCTTGAATATGAAAATATAGTATGATTGCAGGTAGTCTTCCTAAAAATGACAATAATATAAGCAACATTATATTATGCATGTGTTGAAAGAAACTGTTGTGTTCCTGGCTATGGAATCACTGAGATTTTGATTATATGTGAGTAAAAATCATAACTTTGTTTTCTTATGCGTGTAGTAAAATGCTCAAAATGCAGTGTGTTTATTTCATATATAATTGTTTTACTTATATGTTAACCTGTTAGTTTATACACACAAATATTTAATATATAAATGTATAAGAGCAACACCATGTGAAATATTATTATTTCAAACCTTAAGAATATATTTCAGGAACATGCTTACAATCCACCAAAAGGAGATATGCTGTAAAAACTGGACTCTTGTGTACTAAATTTAATTCCAACATAATTTATTCCAGTGTTACAAAGTGCCCTTAATATCCTTATCTCCTCTACTGTAATAATTGTTGTATGCAATTGAACCATTTGTTAGGGTAAAAGCCAGTAGTACTTCTGGGGATAAGTCTCTCCCTTGTCTTTTCTTTACAACCTTGGAAAGTTTAGTTCAGTTATTCCGGCAAGGTTTTTGCTGCTGAAAGAAGTCCTAGCTTTGGTTGCTTAAGACCTTAATTTTGCTGAGTCCAAAGCACTAGCCTGCCTTTCTGGCTCACTCTGCTGTGGTGTTTACTGTTTGTACACCAGTTTCTTCTTTGCTGTCTGCAGTATTGGAATCTGAAGTAAGTTTTTCAGAGTTTTCTCTTTCATTTACTATTTTGTAGAAGGCTGGATGATAAAAGTAAGCCCATCATTGCCACAGGTAAAATTGTAATACTTACTGTTTTGAAAATGGTCAGAGAATTTAAAAATCTCCTTGGTGGAGGTGGCACAAGAAATTTAGTAACCGGCTGATGGTATCAGACAAACCACCTTCAGTATTTACGGCAGAGTTTTGCTTTCTAGATCCATGACATCACCACTAGATTGCATTATCTCTACTTTAGATAAGCATTATGCAAATAGAAATAGCTATTGTTGAGATGAAGTTTCTGTCTTGTCCTGTTCCAGTTTCTCGGAGGGCTGTTCATGAGTCACCCGCAGCAAGATTAAGACACAACTGAGGTCAAATGTTGTCCACCAGTTTATTCCTTTTGTGAGAGTTGAAAGAGGAGTGATTGAAAAGGTATTGAAATGTAAGCAAAGGTGTCTTATAGATTGCAAGAGACAGATAGTCACCAGCACGGATCCAGCACCACCCTGTTGGTCTGTTGTCTTCAAAGATGTGGCAGGGAGAGTGCCTCATGTCCTGAACAGGCACTGTCATTTTATATTGTCCCCATGTGGTCTTTTATTCTGATTTCCAAGGTAACAGTACATAACCAGTTCAGCACTGTGCATGTTCTTATTTCTGATTGGTGAAAACCATTGTCCCTGCGTGGGAAGACCTCCAGCATCATGCGCCTACCACATGCTGTACTGGCATTTTTCTCCTGCCCATGCTTTCTGGCCTGTCCAGGCAGCAGCCAACCAAGAAGAGATGCACTATCCTTAGCGACAGCTGTTCTGTGACTTTGTATGACACTGTTCTGTTTATGTAACTAGAAAGTCCAGTGTCAATGTAGGTTCATGACAATGGGCGCTATACACCTGACTTGCTTTACAGGTGATTCCAGCATATCTTGTACATATTCACTGTACACAATCACATGTGTAAACACAGAAAAGGGATCCTGCTCTCTCTCTACATTACAGTTGACTTTGATGCTGACTGACAGAAACTCTCCAATAGTGTGGAGCAATCTATTAACATATTTTATTAACTTTTTTCAGAAAGCAATTTCCTACTTCTCTGGGGATCTAATACTTACAACATATTTCTTTCTTCGTGCAAGGTTATACAGC
Source organism: Cygnus olor (assembly GCF_009769625.2). Classification (NCBI taxonomy): domain Eukaryota; kingdom Metazoa; phylum Chordata; class Aves; order Anseriformes; family Anatidae; genus Cygnus; species Cygnus olor. Next base: position 58,282,180 of record NC_049198.1, read on the forward strand.
TGGCCTTGTGCCTGAAAGGTGTTCTCAGATGTTTGCCAAGAATCTTATGCTAACAATTTTGTAAGCAGAGTTTATTTCCAGGTGTCTTGATCCCTCAGGTAAGAGGTATTGTGTTTGGCTGGGGTTTGGTCCAGATAAATTGAGATTCTATCAAGTTTCACTGTTGCACGTCTCAAATCCTTAGCTCAGTGGATCATCTCCAGCTCAAAAGCTCCAACAGTGTTGCGCTACTCCATGCTGTATGGAGCCCAACTACATTTCTTGGCTGAAGCCACCACTGGTGTCTACCAGTGATTTTGACACTGAGGCATTTTACTTTTTGGGTGCACAACATCAGGAAGAAAGAGACGTATACAAGCTGCTGCCATATGCTTTATCAACAAAGAAAAAAAAGGACAGTCATAGTTCTTGTAAATCACCCATCCTTCCATAATATACGTGACAGAAAATTGAAAGATTGCTCCAAGTTTCATCAACTCTGTTAGAAATGATAATTCCAGCAAGGATGAAATCGACTGGAAGCTTTTCTTTCCACAATCAACTTGCCCTAGAAAAGAGACTTGCTTGAGGAGGAGCAATGGGGGAACAACTGCAGTGCATCACTGAAGGAAAATCTTGGTGCTCCTCACTATAGGATGGTTCTCTAGGAGGTAATGTCATGCCAGCTTATCCATTTCACTGTCAGAAGAGGACATAATTGTCTTATCTCTAAATCTCTTTTCTTTATTGTATTTATAATCTGTGTCTGATCTATGTCTCATGCTTTTCATGCTGAATGGATATCACTGTCTTTGTAAAATATTCACAATAACATTCAGAAACCCCACATTTCTGTTTTGATGATCTCATTTAATGAAATTTTATCAAATGGTTTTACAATCACAAAAGAAATGTTCAGTGTAAAACTGGAAACATTTTTATTATGATGTTATTTGTTTTCATGGTTTTCCTTTATGCTCACTGCAAATCACATCAGCCTCCTCATGACACTGAAGTCATATCACAGAATGCAATATATTTGATGGTGTATTTGTTATTGAGAGACAGGTTTTGTTAGACAACTGTGACCAGTAGTTTTATACAGATTAGAGCTCTGTTTACCAAAATCTGTCTTACTGTTGGAGGGAGAGCAGATGAAAAGTGTTGAAGAATAAACTTTAAGTTGTACAGTGGTGTACGACAGTGGATATGTTATTTCTTACACAATGGGACAGACAACTCTGATCTTCAAATGAGCTTGTTTTATTCTGAATGCACAGTAGGTTAATATTATTACCTGTCTGTCCCACTGGAAGGTTAAAAGTGTCTGGAGTAGTGACTTAGGGTTGATTTTTTCCACATGAGAGACACAATCTACTCTAAGCATATTTTTTCATATTTCTGTAGGAAACTTGTTTTCATGTGAACTATGGGCTCATGTAAAATAGGTGTTTGGAATACTTATTTATTTTTAATTTTTGGTTCACTGATAACTATTTTTATCTGATATTAAAAACCAGAATTTTATTCATTTGCAGTCATTAGATCTTTTCATCATCATTGACCTGATTCCATATATTTTGAATTGGCCTGCACCGTGGGACAGTATAACTATAAAATGGGCAGGGTAGCCCTTCATGATTCTTTAAGAGCCTAATGATACAGTTTATAATCATTGCAATTCCATATGAATCTAGAGATGTGTTTATCAAGTAACTCAGTTTCATGGGGATTCACTGTTGAGCATATTTACACAGAAATAGGATTCTTGGGAGAATGTTCGTTTTTATTGTTTCCATTCTAGCTACAAAGATAAAGGGCAGAAAATCCTGTCTGTTTAAATCATCCCTTACTTTTTGAAACAATTTGCTGTAATTTTCTCTAAATGAGCCTTTTAAAGCAGGTGTTGTGCATACTCTTGGGTGCTAGTGTCTCTCAGTTCTGAGTAAATTTATTCAGAAATGTATCCACCTCCTTCTAGTGAGAGAAGCAGAAATAAAGCTGCAGACATGTGATAGGTCCTAAATGAGAAGAAGAGCAGTACAGATTGTCCCCTGTTCTTTGACATCATCCATGGACATTTTCCTTCACCACCCCAAAAAAAGGAGCGAGCAGAAAAAAGTATCAATATTGTGTAGGTGTCATTGCACAGCCTGTACTTGCCAGGAGGTAGGTGGAATTTGATCTTGCCCCTCCCCCACTCCCTGCACATAATTCATAGTATTTAGATCATTTTATATGTTCACTTTTTCGCATATTGCCTCCAGTAACTATATTAAAATGGCAACTAGCAGGGAGGAGGAAAAAAAGCAAACCCATCATGTACCTGCACTTAATCTTGAGCTCATCAGATTGTATAAAATAATTTTTTTTTGTTATGACATCTGGCTTTCAACCAAAGTGGGTATTTTTCCTGTGCCTGAAATAAACAAAGATTAATTTATTTGATCAAAGCCATTTGACACCCCTATCTGGAAGAACACCAAATGAATTTTTTGTTTTGTTTTGTTTTGTTTCGATTTGATTTGATTTGAATTGATTTATTTTTCCCTACCAGTAAGTTCCACAAGACAGAATATTTTTGAGGATGAGTGAGAAAGCTAGCTAAATATAGCTGTCACAGAACAGATGATCTGACATGTCCTCCAGAGAGAAACCCTATGAAACCTGGTAAGGGTGTCAGGTGTAGCTGGATTTCAGGCCCTGAGGTCAATCCCTTTCAAAAAAATGTCTGAAGCCAGTGTTGCCTCCTTGGCCCTATTGTTACTTGTACTACTTTGATGAAACTAGCATGGATATGTATGGACCATTAAGGAAAGATATTAACCATATTGGTGGCACACCATCCTTTTTCTGATGTACCCTCTGATGAAGCCATTCTGGTGTGTAGCACCATCTGTTATTGTAACAGAAGGCTTTTGAACTGTAGGTCACTTGTTATTATGAAACCTGTAAGTTAGGTTTCTTCCTTGTGCTGTTGTGGTTGTTTTTGGATCTCCTATCTCTCAATGCTAGTGTTTCATGAATTTTTGATTGAGAAAGAAAAAATATTTTTCTAACTATAAACATTACCAGGGCTCAAAAGCCTTCATTATGAATTTTGTGCAATATTGACAAGAATACGTCATCCTGCGCCTTTTCTCTTTCAATGCTTATTGTTTGTCTTAAACAGTAATGGGCTGAACTTGTAGATTCCTTTGATTTCCTCTTTCAGAATGAAAGGGGGCAACATATATGAGTAACTGGCTTGACTGCCCAAAGCAGACATCTGCCTTTGCTGTATTAAGGACAGTAGTGCAGATTTCAAATGAAAAAGGTGATATTTGCCCACAGTTAACAAATCTAGTTGTTAAATGTTTTGTTTTTATGTTGTCATGGTTGACTAGACGGCATTCATAATCTCTATCTTGGAAATATGACTTCTCTGTCTGGACGCACTTCCATGTGTTTGTTTGAGTAGCATCTCATGCACACTTTCTAAACATGACTGAAAGTGGGTTTGGTGGTTTTCTGAATTCTTTTGTGTTTCCCGTCATTATCAATGAAAGCATTCATTCTGATTCTGATACCCTTTATAGCAAATATAAATAAAATCTGACAAAATTGTAAGTAAATCCTTTAGTGCTGGAAGCTGATAGAATAGGGCAAAAATTAATTTTATGCATGAAAAATCTCATTAAGCAGCTTCATGGAAATAAAAGGATTTGGCATCAGAGCCCATGATATATGCAGTTCACTGCTCTGCTGATGCCACCACTGAGCCCAGTCTGTTAATGCTTCTCATGTGAATTGTGTTCTCCTTCATGGGATCTGTGTTAGTCTACCCAGACAACACAAAGGTCAGTGGTATCTGGAGCAAAAATGTCTTGCTATTCTTCCATGTATTCAGAAAGTTAATACACATCAGCTGAAACAACATAATTTTCTGAACCATTTTTTTTCCCTGATGTGTAGCAATGTCCCCCAGAGGCTACAAGGACAAGCCAGGGAAGACTTAGAAAGGTCATCTAGGACTCATGAAAACCATTAGCTAAAGTGCATGAAACATTGCTTATAACTAAATTGTGTTTCACAGAATAAACAAACACACAGTCCCTTCAAGATGCAATTGCAAAGCATTGGCTCCTCTTCTCAGAACACTTCAGTTTCTAATTTTAACAGCAGAGAATGTCCTCAAGGTACGAATGGGAGATAATCAAATGAAGTGGGGGATTTGAAAAGGCCAGAAGCAGCACTTGCTAATTCCCCTACATTAAATGTGGAGAAGCCTTTATGTGTTTGTGACTCCTTCAGCTTGAGGAAACGAATATTTCTGCTTTTCCTTTTGGGACAGAGACAGGTAGTTTTGGTTAATATCTGCCTGGCACTAATAATTTCTAATCACTTCAATTTCTGTGCTTGATTTTTAAAGTTTAAACATCACTGAACCCTTCAGAATATTTTTTTTTCCCCAAAAAATTATATGCTAACATAGACAGAAGTAATCTCCTGTCTAGACTATACTAGTATTTCCTATCATTTTTGCATTTCAGTGATATGCCAGCTACTATTAACATTATATAAAAGAAAAAATGTGCCCCTTGTAATCATTATATAAATATGTACTAGACAGTCACAATAATAAAAGTCTTCAATTTTTAATGAAAAAGAAGTTAACAACACAGGTTAATCAATGTAATTTATCTACATAAGAATTTAGTATCAAGTAATATGCATTGTATCCACATGTACAATGGTACCATGGTGTGATGTCTAGAAGGGAGGATACAAGCTAACTCATGGCTCTGATTCTCAAGACAGAACATCAAAAATGATCTGACTGAGAATCTATTGCCCATACCTGTTCTTTCTACCTGCAGGGGACAAACGTCTGAGATGTTTATGCAGATGATCTGGAACCCAGCTAGTTAGCAAAACAGTTTTTCAGAGTAAATTGAAGTCAGAGGTGCTTCATTCTAAAAAAATGTGGTGCAGCTCTTCTCAGTTCCTCAGGTGAATTACTAGTGGTTCAGCAATCTGTGTATGGAATTGAGACAGGCATCTATGGTAATAACCTGAGCACCATCTGAAGTCATGTCATCTCTGAGGTATATTCTGGTCACTCTGTCTGATGTTATGGCTAAGACCCAAGGAGACGTGTAAAGCAGACCTTAAGATCCATGTTTTTCTCTTCTTCAGCCAGTTCAGGAACCCTTACTTATCTCTAGATATGACAAAATAATTAGAACAGTAATAGGTCTTTCACAATATCTCTATCATTTTTAATATCTCTTTATCCAGATTTTTTCTTCATGACAGACTGTGAAACCCTTTGGATTTAGGTATCTCCTCCTTCATAATTATAATCCTTTTTAAAATCATGCAGCTCCCTTATTGCTTGGCACATGTGTACATCCTGCTGCTGGGTTTGCCCTTTGCTTTGTGTATGGCTGGAAGAGATAATCTCTTGGCTATTAACACCTCATTTGGGTCTGTTGGGAAATCATCTAACTAGCTATTATCCATAGAACTCATTAGGGAATTAGCTATTTATGTGTGAGTGAAGATGGTTTTACTGTGCAGTAAAATCTAAAAGTCTGCTAATGTGGGGTGCAGTCTGTTCTTGAAAATAAATTTCTGACAATATAACCAAAATAAATGTGAAATCTCTACTCATATATTTTTAGAAATTTACATTTTATATTACTTGCTCCTTTGGTACATAAGTAAGCTAATTCCTCCATCATGTTCAAATGCCTAGACTGGATGAGGAAAGCATGTCAGTAATTTAACATCTTTAATTAAGAAACAGTAGACTGAGTTTGTGGTGTCTTGTCACATGAGCTGAGGTAGATGCTGCACTGTTATCAGCCAGTTGAAAGGAAGCAGCCAGTTGTAAGGGTGGTTTAAAATTTGACTACAAGAGGGTTTCAGAATTTACCTTATTCTGTCTACATGGATATTTTCACTTGAAAATTACCTCTACAGTATACACTGCAATTAAGGAAAAGAATAGTAGAAGCTGACTATGCATTCTGCAGGATAAAAATAAATAAATAAAATTCTAAGAGATTCATGGCTTTGCTAGACATATTTCACAGGTTTGTTTTCCGTATGCTCAAGCTGTAAAGGAGGGGAAGTGTCCTGTAGATGGACTCTGATTCTGTTAGATCTATTAGGCACTTTGCCTAGATGCAGTTTTTATGTTTTGTCAGAAAGGAAGAAAACATATGAACCTGCATTTTCTGACAAAATACTTTTTTTTTTTTTTTTTCCAATCTAAAAGCCATAATAATCATTCAGCTAGAGCCAGCTCAGGATAAAAGGCTCATTAAAAGCTTCAGGTACGAAGCCTCTTCTGTGTGAGACTGAGTTCTTGCTGAGAAAAACCTAGTGTAGCTCCTAATAGTCCTGCCATGCTGTCAGAAATTTCTCTTTTACTCAATGTGTCTCATAGCCTCTTGCAGTCTGTGGGGACCCCAATTTGTGTCTCATCTCTGAAGGCATGATTGTTGCACTCACAGCAAGTTCAGCCACTGCACGGGGGACTGTGGTAATTGCTTAAGTCAGTTTAGCGTGTCTGTTCCCTTGTCAGCAGACACCATTGGCCTAACGTTTAAATTGCACAGAGATATATATTAATCTTTTATTTGCTCAGTTGTCAGGATTTCATCAATTAATACATGCAGCAGACCTTACCAGCCATGACTGGAGATTACTGTCTTGATATTTTCCCCCACGAGAAAAACATAACTACAGAAGTTGTTACTGTTTGGTTTCATGAAGTTGCAAATATAGTCTGTAAATATTTCTGGTAGATGTAAATCTCCAAATGGGTTTAAAAGTCATTAACAGGTAGTGGAACATTCCAAGTCCTCTGTAGGTTAACCGGCTAGCACTGGTATCTTCAATGCAAGAGGCAAGATTAGATTAGTGATTTGACTACGTGAATGCCACTCCTCTGTTCATGTTTACAGGAGTGTTGATAAAGGCATTTTGACCGCTGGCTTATGGTCATCCATGCATGCAAACACTTGACTTGGCTGAGATATGACAACCTGCTTCTCACCTGTCACACCCTGGCTGAGACCAGTGCCTCTGTGTGTCTCCTCACAGGGCAGAGAGGTGCTGGAGCTGGCATCCCACACACCCACCACTGGTGGTAGGTCAGTGTTCCTCCACTGCCTCTCTGCAGGGAGGTGAACAATTCCACCCCAGCTGTGGTGTATCAGAATGGGATGGAGGAGAGCACTCAGCCCTGTGCTACCACTGTGCTCTGCTAAGGGGTGATGATTAACAGCAGCAAGGCTGTGCACTCCACCGTACTTGTAGCACAAAATACTGCTCATTTCAGGGTAACTTGTCTGAATTTGCTCTGAAAGGGAGAGGAACAGAAGGACCAGCACTCACAGTGGGAATCAGCAGAGAGGCAGTTTAGGAAACTACTACCCCTCAGCCTTAGCTGGTTACTGACTGCCTTCTGATGCTAGTGCCTGGCTTCAACAGCGTGAATTGGTTTTAACAGATGCTCGCACTTCAAGTGTGAGAGCACATTTGGTGTGCTCATAGGCATACTGTGAATAAACCGGGGACTGTAACCTCCGCTGCCTGTCTATGCAGGCATAGCTCCAGATTGCTAGTATCACAGCCTTCTGGAGCATGCAGTGCTCCTCACAGCTGAACAGTCTTGTAACTCAAGCATGTGCTGACTGGGTGTTGCTGTTTCAACTCCCAGCCTTGCTTCTCAGGGTAAAAGAGAGGGGAAGTTAGAAAGCATAAAGTCACAAAATTGGGAGGGGCTGGAAAGGAAATGTGTCAATAAACAAACACAGCCTCTGTGAGACTACTTATGCTACAAACAAATTTCCTAGGCAGGAAGGGAAAATATCTTATTAATGGCCAGAAATTAGAAGGAAGAGAAATATGGTTTTTTTTTTCTTTAACTCACTTTTTTACACTATAGCACCAGACAAGAAGTCAGATAAAAGCTGGCTTATGCCAATTCATGAACAAAAACAACAAAAAAATGCTGTAAAAAGAAGTAATAACCTGTGGAAAACCTGCCAAATTCCTGTCTCTCTTCAGAAGTATATGAAATAAAGACAAAGATTAAAAATTAAATGTTCATAACTCTTTCCTTTCTTTCTTTCTTTCCTTCTTTCTTTCTTTCTTTCTTTCTTTCTTTCTTTCTTTCTTTCTTTCTTTCTTTCTTTCTTTCTTTCTTTCTCTCTCTCTCTCTCTCTCTCTTTCTCTCTCTCTCTTTCCTTCTTCCTCTTTCTTTCTCCT